>NC_073302.1:437502046-437677046 GCF_027595985.1 Sorex araneus | reverse complement strand
GGTGAAGGGACAGGAGTCTGCGGGGGTCTCAGCAGAGCCCCTGGGGGTTACAAACCTTGAGGCGGAGGAGGAGGCCTGTGTCCTGCCGGCTGGGTATAACGGGCATGACGGCAGAGGGTCAGCCTGGCCCCGCCTCCCTTCCCCAGCTCCCTTCCCGCTCTCTGGCCAACCCTGGGTGCCTGGGGCGGCCTCAGACGGGGCTGAGCCGGAGCAGGGCAGGCTTGAGGCTGCGTGCTGGTGACCAGCCCCCTTCTGCCTCGGCCCCTGTTTCTGGCACTTCTCCCAGTAGCCCCCTGGCTGTGGTCCCCGAGGTTCGCCTTTGTTGGGGTGGGGGCACGGCTTGTTCTGCAGATCCGCAGCCGCCTGCTTTCGGGCGGCTTCTGGGGCAGGAATCTGTGCCCCCCCTCCCAGCTCCGAGGCCAGAGGGGAGCGTGTTCCTTGGAGGCCCCTGCGCGCCCCAGAGCACATTAGGGAAGATGGGTTTCTCTCCCCGCGCCGCCTCGCCAAGGCTATTTGAACACTGCCCATTTAGGACCGAAACGGGGCTGGTTTATGGTTATAGCCAAGAAAAATACGCATGCTGATAGATGTAGGTGTCTGATCTGCCCATCGGCGAGCGCTTAGAAAAATATTTACCTTTTAACATCTGTGCTGCATTTGGCCCTGCGCAAACACACAGCTGCTCGCGGGGTTTCTCCCCGAGCGCGGAGGGGCAGCGCCCGTTTGCTTAGTAACCCGATAGCCCTGTCTGGCCGCGCGCAGGCCCGGGTTTGCGGTGGGGAGGCTTTTCTCAGATCAGCTCCCCGGTCTGAAACAAATAGCTCTGGAGTTTATAAAAGGAAAAGCTTGAGGCCATCCGGGTAATTGGATCTGAAATAACCCCTCACCTCTTTGTAGGCACGGGGCGCCGGACCAGGGTTCAAAGCTGAGCCCGGTTTCAGAGATGCTGGGTGAGAGGGCAGGGGGAGGGCGCCACGACCGGACCAGACCGTTTCTGGAGGGAAACTGAGCCTGGCAGAGGTTGCCCCTGACCCCAGCCCCGGGCCCAGGCGCTGCTGGCCTTCGCACACCTCCAGTGCTTTGAGCTCAAGTCTCAGCAGTGTGAGGGGGGCACTTTGAACTGACCTTCCCCACCTTCTGGGCCTGAGCCCCTGAACCCCTAAACTCCTGAGCCCCTGAATCACACTCCAATGCGGTGCCCAGGGGGTTCGAGGCTGCTCCAAGCATGCAGCTACGAAGTGTCCCTGATTTTACCCACAGCCATGGTCCACACACTCGGACCCATGTTTATTCTCCCTCCTTTTCTCCCTCCGATTCTCTCCCCCTCCACCTTAATTTTTTTTTGGGGGGGGGGTTTGGGACCACACCCGGCTGTGCTCAGGAATCACTCCTGGAGATCTTAGGGGACTATATGGGATGCGGGGATTGAACCCGGGCCAGCACTGTGCAAGGCAAGTGCCCTCCCTGCTGCACCATCACTCCAGCTCCAACCCCAGTTTATATTTATCGGGGCCACACTCAGCGGTGGGTGGAGTTCCAGGCACGTGTGAAGCACATGCATGCTCGACCACGTGGGCCACCTCACCATATTTCTCTCTAACAAAGATGGAACATACCCAAGAGCACATTTACCTAGAAAATTATTGGGGGTTCTTCTAACGGGGGGTGGGGGGGCATGTTTGATCCTGAGGGGAGAGGGAGGCAATGTTAACTCTCTCCTTACCAGGGTGGGGTGGAGAGTCTGGGCGCTTCTCCCCCTGCCTTTGCTCTTCCCTCCTCCGCCTCTCTGGGAGGCCCAGGCGGGAGAAGGCTCAGGGCCAGCAGCATGCGTGGGGGAGGGGGGGGCGGGGGGGAGGGGGAACAGGAGGGCACAGGCGAGCGAGGCGGTGGCCCCGGCCGGCTTCGGGCTCTGCATCCGTCAGGATCCCTCACCTCCTTGGTGCCTTGCTGCTCGCGCAGGGCAATCCTACTCATAACGAGCCTGTGAAAATAGCCATTCAGCTCATCTTGCTTCTTATTGGGCAAAATCCGGGCCAGCGGGACCATGATGGACGGAAAGGACACTGGAAGGCAAAACACAAAAGTGGTGTTGGAAGGGGGGGGGACGGAGTCCACGCCTCCCCCCCCCCCCGCAGCTGCCCGCCCCAGGGGCGTAGCCTTTCAGAGGGGTCTCTGCAGGGCTGTGTCCGCTCAGCCCTCCCACGCCCGGGAAGGTCCCCGCTCCCACCTGGCTGAGAAGGGGGTCCTCCTGCTCCAGACTCAGCCCCCCAGGCCTGACAGGGCCGGGGACAGCACTGGCTCGGGCTCTTTTGGGGTTCCTGCCCCAAAGTTCACTTGCTCCCTCACCTCCCAGGGGATTCGCCTCACCCCGCCTCACTGTCTCCCGCAGCTACCCGCATGGTCCCCCAGCGCTGCTGCTGGCAGAGGGTGTGCTGGCCCTGGCAGGTGCCACCTGGGGCCACTGGGCACATGGGTTGAGGGGACACAGGACAGCGGCTGGGGGGAGGCCGAACTAAGGACCATCCCAGAGGGGGGCTCGTTGTGCACAGATCTGGGCAGGGCTGGGGAGGACGTCTGCATCCACAGGGGCCCCAGGGGGCTGTGTCCATTTCCCAGAACTGCCCCCAAGCCTCAGGACGCAGCGGGACACAGGCTCCGGGTGACAGAGAGTGGAGCCCAGCAGAGAGGGCGAGAGCAAGCGTCTGCACCCAGCAATGCTGTCCCGGGGGTGTGAGGGCGCCAGAGAGAGACCCGTCCCCCCATCCGAGCCCCTGGCAACAGAGGGGCCAGCGGCCGCCGTGGAAATGGATGAAGACACGGGAAGCAATAAACCCGGGGTCTGTCCCCAGAGCAGCAGGGCCTGTGCTTGGCCCTTCTGCTATTCCCGCTTCCCCCCGAAGTACAGCGGGACGGGACTTCTACAGAAGGCTTCTCTGGATGGGGGAGAAACAGCCCCTGAGGGTGGAATGGTGGGGGGTGCCAGGCTGGACTCTGCCTTCCTCTGTATGCCTCTGCTTTTCCATCTGTAAAATGGGCGAGAAGAATTGCTCCTGGGCCCTCCTCTAGCCTTGACGGGGCCACGTGAGTGAGTTTCTCAACAGGACCTGTGCTGAGAGAGGGTGGGGGCAGGCCAGGCCCGGCACCAGTGTGGACTCTCTGGGGCCCCCAAATTGGCGACACTGGATGGAGGATCGGGTCTCTGCGGGGTGAACTGCAGGGTGACACCTCAGAGACAGCGCAGAGCCCTCAGTGTCTGAGGCTGAAGCCTGGGTCGGGGGGGGGGGGGGAGGCACGGGGCGGGGGCGGGGAGCGCCTGCCCCCACAGTCCTGTCTTAGTCCCAGGGGCACAGGGCGGGAACTTACAGAGCAGGAACAGGACGGGCTTGGGGATGGAGGAGGCAAAGAGCCGGCGGCAGTGCTCCACAAAGGGGTGCCCGGGGTCCTTCCGGGAGTCCAGAGGGGTGCCGAAGGCCACGCTGGCCACCAGGTCAGTGGTGTAGCAGCAGTAGCACCTGCAAGACAGGGACCACGGGGAGAGGAAGGATGCAGTCCTGGTGCCCCTGCACTCGCCCTCTTCCTCAGCTGCCTTGAGAGGGGGCCTGGGGGTGGGGGGCTGTGCCCACTTCTCCTGGCAGGAGGGGATGTCGGGGCTAGAGCGGCAGTTCAGGGTCCAGGCGCTTGCCTTGCAAGTGGGAGAGCCAGGTTTGATGCCTGGCATCCCACAGGGTCCCCTGAGCCCTGCCAGGAGCAGCCCCTGAGCACTGGCTGGGTGTGGTTCCCCCCCCCCCACCACCAAACAAACAAGAATCCTTAGGTAAATAGCCAGAAATTTAGACGTTAATAACTCCCTTAAGTGATCCTGAAGTAAAGTTCATAACTCCTGGGGTTAAAGAGATAGTACAGGCACTGGAGCGATAGCACAGCGGGCAGGGCATTTGCCTTGCACGCGGCCGACCCGGGTTCGATTCCCAGCATCCCATATGGCCCCCCAGCACTGCCAGGAGTAATTCCTGAGTACAGAGCCAGGAGTAACCCCTGTGCATCATCGGGTATGACCCGAAAAGCAAAAAGAAGAAGAAGGAAAAAAGGAGAGATAGTACAGAGGCAAAGCACTTGCCTTGCAGGCGGCTGCCCTAGGTTTAATCCTGGGTTTCACCTATGGTTTCCGGAGCACCACCAGGAGGGATCCCTGAGTGCAGAGCCAAGGAATAACCCCCAAGCACTGCTAGCTGTGGCCTCCAGTCCGCAGGGAGCAGGAAAGGGAGTGGACCTAAGCAGAGCTGGGGAAGGGCAGAGCACCCCAGGGATGTAGGGGCCAGACACGGTCAAACACTGGGAAATCTGCTGATACGTGCTGCAAAGGTAGGAAGGGTGCACCAAGGCCAAACAGGTGTCCGCCCAGAACTGGGCAGAGATGGTCAAGGCCGATGGTGGACGGGGTTGATGGGCAACCAGCACGGCTGTAGGAGCGCCTGGTTTTATTAGCTCCGTCCCACCGCTCGACAGCTTCCCCAGAGCAACAAACAAGAAACAAGGGCCCTTTCCACTCAAATAAATAATACAAGGCAGGCCTCGGGGTAGGCACCAGGAACATGTGTATGTTATTACAGAAAACACACGTGACACTTTAGAAACAAACAGAAGGAAAAGTTGTCTGGCAGAAGCTTCTGGAAGATTAACCACTGCAGCTCTAGGGAATGGGTCCTTCTCCCCGCCACGGTGATTTTTAAACTAGAACACTCCTTTTCGTTGTTGTTGTTGTTTTAGAGGAGTCTCAGGTTGTTTCTTTGAAGGGGACCAACAGGCTGTTCATTCAAAGGTCTGTGTCTCGGGCTTGATAGAGGAGCACAAACATTTCTTCGTTAAGTTCTAGAAGCATTGGCTTATCATTATGGGATGGACAAGGAATTGCTGGTTGGGTTTTTAAAAACACATCCTGACTGCTTGAAAACACGCCTACCATCGATCGCACAGTTTCCTGCCTGATTTCAAAGAGCAGTTTGACTACCGAGTGTGATTTTCCTCTGACGTGGGTGCGAGAAGAGTTGAGTTCAAGAGTCATTTCCTGGGCCAGAGCACAAATAGCCCCCACTCAAGCCAGTCGTTTAGAGTCTAAGTAGGAAATGTCCTACTAAAAGCATTTTAAGGGGCCCAAAGAGATAGTGTAGCAGGTAGAGTGTTGGCCTTGCCTGTGGCCAACCTGGGTTCAATCCCTGGCATTCCATAGGGTCCACTGAGCTCTGCCAGGATCTCTGAGTGCAGAGCCCTGAGTGGCCCCAAACCAAAAAACACAAATGAAAAAGTCGTATTTCCTGGCGGTTCAGAGTTGCCCAGTGTATTTCATCTCCTGGTCTCCTGACCAGAGAGAATGCATGCAGGAGGGTTTTGTCAATAGCATGATAGATTTTAAATTCTGGTGATAATGATGCCAGTATTTTATTATTTATTTTTGGGTTTTGGACCATCACACCTAGTGCTCAGGGCTTGCTCCTGGCTCTGTGCTCAGAACTAGTCCTGGTGAGCTTGGGGGGGGACCATGAGGGGTGACAGGTGACAGAACTCAGGCTGGCCACATGCAAGTCTAGCTCCCCAACCACTACACTCTCAGTCCAGCGCCATTCTGATTTCATTCTATTTTACTCTGTTTTATATTATTTTTTTGGTTTGGGGGCGACACCTGGCAGTTCCCGGGGATTATTCCTGCTTCCTGCTCTGGGATCACTCTTGGCGTTGCTCAGGGGACCATGTTCAGTGCCGGCTGGGCTGCATGCAAAGCCAGTGCCTGACCCCTGTACTTTCTCTCCAGCCTCTATTTCATTTTACTAGCGGTGCCGGGGATCAAACCTAAGGCTTCCCATGCGCAAAGCAAGACGGCACGTGCTCAGCTGCTGTGCTACAGCCCCGCCCTGGAATGTTATTATCATTTTATGAGTAAAGATATCAGAATGGACTGGCCTCTGGCTCATCTGTCTTATTCTCCCACTCTCCTTTAAGCCATCTGAGGATGAGCAGCCGCAGACCTTCAGTAACGTTTAGGATTCATCTGCATGATATGGCTTCTAGGCAGGGGCTAGCAATAGTTCTTGAAGTCAAAACAGAAGCACTTCCCCCAACAGCTCATCCATTTTTTTTTCTTTTTGGGTCACACCCAGTATGCACAGGGGTTACTCCTGGCTCTGCACTCAGAAATTACCCCTGGCGGTGCTCGGGGGACCATATGGGATGCTGGGAATCGAACCCGGGTCAGCTGCGTGTAAGGCAAACGCCCTACCCGCTGTGCTATCTCTCCAGCCCCGAGCTCATCTTTTTTGCTGGTGCGTCCTGCCTTCTCCAGGACAGAAGGCAAAGAGCAAGGAACAAACAAGGCTTTGCTCTCTGTCTGAGTTGTCAGGACACCCGTTTTTTAGAAGCCTGTAGATTTCCTGCATTTGCTGGTCCCTGGAACTTGTCTGCCAACCACAGCCAGCTTGAAGAAGGAGAATTTTCCAAACTGCTGCTTTTTGCTGTCATGAAGTCACGAGTGCTCTTACCTTTGGATGTCGAAAGCGTCCCCGAATTCTGCATAAGGTTTTAAATGGGCCAGGAGCAGGTCACAGGCTTGGCTGATGAGGGGGATCATCTGAGAGCAGATAACAACAGTGTAATTAGGACACCAGCCAGGGCATGCATTTCAATGAGCTGCAGATAAAGAGGGCAACTTTCGAGGTGTTTGGAAGGCAGCTTCTCTGCTGAGATTCAAGAGGAAGGTCTAAAATTCACAATGACCATAAAATGCAATCGCTTTCAGTAACGACTTTAGCTCAAGTAATCTGGTTGGGGGGTTGTGGATATTTTTTTGAAGCAAAAGGAAGAAAGGATTTGGAACAAATACTCATGAAATCATTATGAGAAATGAACATTGAGCCAGAAATGAGAATCAGTGCTTAGTTTCGTGACATTTGGTTAGCGTTAGAGCGAACGAAGCCATGCATATGTGCTCTCTCTTGAATTAGCCCCAATCCGTGTCTGCTCGATTCCAATTACACTTTAGAATATAGACTTTTAGTGTCCAAAGGGAAGTTACGGTCATTTCAACTTCTTACTCCATATGAAAATCACATTGGGAGAATTTCTGCCTCTCTGCCTAGGGGAACCTTCAAGAGGCCCCGATGCTCGTACAAGCCAATTTCTGAATCAAGTAGAAATTTTGATATGAAAACAGTTTTATATTAAAATGATTTTTTTTTCAGGCGGGGGTTTTGGGCCACGTTTCTCCTGGCTCTGTGTTCAGAGATTAGTCCTGGTGGGCTCAGGGGACGTAGGGGGTGCCGGGGATCTACTGCGGATCAGGCACGTGCAAGGCAAACATCCTACCTGCTGTACTGTTGCTTTGGCCCCCTTAAAATGATTTTAATATGAAAATTTCCTACTTAGACTCCAGAAGACAGGCTTGAGTGAGGGTGATTCTTTGTGAGGTCTCACAGGCACCCACAGAATCTTTTATTTCACCCCTGTCTGTTTGAGGAATCGACTTGAAACATGGAAAGGAATTCTTTGAAATAGTACACATTCTAGAAATCACGTCACTAAAATAATGTGCTAGAATACGCTGTTTTGAGCTTTTCACATAGGAAACGTTACGTTGCAAGGTTTCCTGTGTTTGGATTCTACTTTGGGACCCCAGCACATGCTCTGTCTCCGGAGTTACATTTGTTTCTGTATCTAGTGGTTCATTTGTTTCTGTATCTAGTGCCTCCTAGGCGGCTGGCACCCCGCAAATGAGGGGGCTGAGCAAACGCATTGACACATGAAGACGTTCTGATGCCGACTTAGAAAGGACAAAGTGACTCTGCTCTTGAGACATGGGAAAGCTGTACAATGTGGATCTGTTGGGTAGAACGGGATGCTGTGTTGTATGGAGGCCTAATCTGGCTCCTTCCCAACACTTTTTGTTGGTTCTTTGTCTGACTTCCTCCCAGTGACAGTGGCCCCCCATATAAAGCCCTGCTCCTCCTTATTGGCCCCGCCCCCAAGTCACTCTCCACCATCCCTTCAACTGCTGACCTCCTGCTACCCACAGTTCACACACTCCTCCATGCTACTTGCTATTCTATTGCATTCTTTCTCCGTGCCCCCCCATCACACACACACACACACACACACACACACACACACACACACACACACACACACCCCAGGGTGTCTCTGCAAGGTGTTCACAGCAATGGAATATGGTCTCTTAGGCATGAAGCAATGAGCGGCAGACGGATCTCTGTCCTCCATGTCCACTATAAAGCCACATGCTCGCTGTCTGGACACGTGACACAGGCAAACAGTGAGGCTCAGGTCAGTGAAAACCACCAGGCTGGCCCTTGCCCATGACCCAACCCCGTGTGCCACTGAGCTTTGACCTTGCAGTTTTGGGATGTCCTTGGCAGGCTTTATGTATCCGTGACAGGGAGTGCTGTCCAAGCCTGCTGGCTGAGTGCTGGCACAGAGCGTCGGGGGACAGGAGAAGCCTGGCAGAGTAGGAGGGTCTGGGAGGCACCTGCTGGATAGTTCTCTCCTGCCACGTACCCCCTAAGCTATATGTGCAGCTCACCCGGGGCCCACTGCTTCCTGTGCGTGCCTGCTCAGAAGGGAGGTCGGGGCAGAGGAGGGATAAGCGCCTCTGTGGGCCCCCGGGGCAGGGCCTGAACATACCCACACTCCCAGGCAGGGCCTCTGAGCCTGGAGGGAGTGCAGGGCCGGGCCACGGGGGCCAGAGGGGAAAGACCCTGCTCATCAGACTAACAGGGCTTAGAGGGCTGGTTAGGGGGTGGACTCGGTGTGGGGGGGCTGGGGGCAGGGCACAGAGGGCTGGTGGTGGGTGCCATGCTCGAGGCTCCGGGTACCCAGTACTCCGGGCACTGGTTGTTCTGGTCACATCTGAAATTGAGTCATGGGCTTTTGAAGCCTTCCTGCCATTTGCCCGTAGGTATGAAGACTCAAACCCAGAGCCCGGGACCCTCTGCCAGACACTGTGTTCACTGACCCCAGCAGTTGGCTGTTCTCAATGGGTTGTCACCAGTCAGGCCAGCTGAGCATGAACTGCAACAAAGCTTCCGCCTGTTCACGTCTCATTCCGAAGCCAGCTGGAGGAGACCTTGGCAGATGATTTGCCAAAATAGCAATGTCCTTCATCCCTTGCCTTCCGAGCCTCTTACGCCTGCGCACCAGCACCAATGTGCCAGCCGGCTGCTGGGAGCCCCCGGGTTATGCCATCAGCCAGCCCCGGGTCTGTCAGAGATGGGGACGAGGAGCTGCCGGACTCCTGGGAGCTCTGGGTGGAGCCGCCTGCCCGCTGCTTTCTCAGCTAAATACTCACGGACCGCAAATTTAACAATCTGGCGGTCTGCGTAAATGACTCTCAAGAAATCTCCGACCACCTCATGTTTGGAGAACTAGCGAAGCCACACTGCTGCGGCTGGCCCCACCGGCCACGTTCCTTTCATGATTTTAATCAACTTAGCTGTGCAAGTAAACTGACTTTAATAAAATCCCATATGCCAAAATAGCGTTTAGATTGATTTCAGACGGAGAGTCACATAGCAAGACAGAAAAACCCTGTTTGAATAGAAGTCCCCCTAGATCGTGGGCTCAATGCTTTCTTAATATGGCAAAAAATGGGATGCACTGTCCTATTTGATTTATATGCACTCCTCAAGAGAGGCACGCCTGTGTGTCAAGAGGGGGGCCCACCGCCATGGAATCCAATCACGTGTCTGCACAGGGCAAAAGCAGGGGGGCTGGTGGCTCCCTCAGCATTGCCTATGTGGCACCCCACAATCATAAAAACAAAAAGTGGGGGTGTCCCAGCTGCCCACCACAGCTCCTCTGCCTGTGGCTACAGTCTTTGTTGCTGGCTGGTGTGATTGTAATTTCCTACCACATTCCGCCTGCTATCTGTCGAACTGAATGGATAATGACATTTTTATTTGGGTTAATGCGATATGAGACGGGGCATGTAATATGAAAAAACGTTTTAAAAAGCAATGCGGTGAAAACATCCGAAGATGGTGCAGCCCGATGCTCGCGTCGGCCAATCACCGGCGTTTCAGGGTCTCGCCTTCGCGTTAGCCACACGCAGTGGTGGAATATTTACTCTTACACGAGTTGCATACAAACCAAAGCTCTCTTTGACGGGCTTGCAATCATCTCTCCACAACCCCGAGCCCTGCAGTGATTCCTCTAGATTTGCAGACAAGCGGGAGAGGTGGCTGGTGCATGATTACACACACACACACACACACACACACACACACACACACGCGCGCGCACATGCACACGCACGCACATGCACACGCACGCACACACACAGAGGCACACAGTGCTTCATCATGTGGGTCTTCATAAGACTCCCACTCATTGGTTACATTTCATCTTCTTTTAGGCTAGGGAGTGATTTTCGTGTTTGTTTTTTCCCCCTGCGTTTTTCATAATGCGTATATATTACATTTAGATCAGATAAAATACGAATATATTTTTTATGTCCAGCAACCCAGGCTGCAAAGAAGGTTTCCACTGTGCTGTCGTCTCATGTCGAAGATGTGAAGATGGGTGGGTGGGAGAGGATGCATGGTCGTCAGTTCCTTAGTAAAGTAACTAGCAAGGACCAAGCTCTTGCCCCTGTCTGGGCGGGAACCCCCAAGAGGGGCGTTCATTTCATGAAAGTGTCCTACTTTATTTTATTTGTCTGGTTTGGGGGCCACACCAAGCAGTGCTGCAAGCTTACTCCTGGCTCTGCACTCAGAGGTCACTCCTGGCAGTGCTCGGGGACCCACACGGGATGCCGGAGGTGGAACCCGGCCTATCCCGCTGTACTCTCTCACCGGTCCCTGAAAGGTCTATGCTTTGCTGCCTGTGTCTGTGGAATTCTGAGTCAAGGTGTAGACAGAGCAGCCAACAGAGCTCATTCCAGAAGGTGGAGCTAGACACGGCTAAGGGGGCAATGATGAAGGAGGGTAAAGGCAGCTTTTTCTCTCCTGTCCTGTGATCCCCAGGATTTCGTCAGTGCAGTTCCCAGTGGTGTGGAAACGCCGTGGGAGAGTAGACACCCAGAACCGCGGCCAATCCTTAAGGTTTCCTCTCCTTGGCGCTTTATTTGGGTGATCAGCGGGCAGGTGGGGTCACATCACTGCTACTATTTCTTCCTCTGCAAAGTGGGGCGATCAGCATGGAACCAGCGGAGCAAGTCCATGCCCTGCGGTCCTCCCCGTGCCCATCTCCTCCTGCCAGGTAGTGCCCACTGCCTCCTCCTGCTCCCGCCTCATCCCCTCCTTCCTCCAGCCTCTCATCTCCCCAGGGCTCTGCCATGCTGGCTTTGCCACCTGTCACCGGGACTCTGGCCATCCTGCCTCACGGGGACAAGCCCCGTGTTTTCAGCTGCTCCGCGGCCTTAATGCCTCGTTCAAAGCCTGGCACAGAAGTAAACGCATTTTTAAAAGAGCCTCCTGCCTTCCTCGTCTCTTCATCCGCATTTTCCCATCATCCCATGCCAGACTGGACTTCTGAAGATACACATTATCTGAGCGGTGGTTGGAGAAACTCCTTTGGAGCATCCGATTGGCTGAAGGCTGTGTGCTCCGGAGCCCATGACCATAAGTGCTGCTGCTAATCACAGGAGCAAGCTTAGAGGTCAGCCTTCCCCTGGTCATGTCTTCAGATGAGACCACAGCCCAGGTGGATGGACGCCTGATACCAAACAGAGAGGCGCGGAGGAAGAGGCCACCTGTGAAACTCAACTGACCTCTGTCCGTAGAAAGCAGGAGCTAAGCCTTGTTGTTTAAGTGCCAAGTCCAGGGGCTATTTGTTACGGAGCAATAGATAACAAGTACGTTTTCGGTGTCAGTCTCTTGGGATAACTCTTGTGTGCTGTGGTGTTGAAGTTCTTAGTGCTTGTGTCAGAAGCAGGCACTCCTCAGCATATTCAGTTGATTCTCTAGAAGGTTCTCTATGATAACTGGCTGATGAGATCTCCGTTGAGGGCCTTGATATAGACAATACCTAAGAAACACTCAGCTGTCAAAGGTGAAACTGAAGCAGGTTCTACCTTGGAGAGTACTTTGGGCAAGATGGAATCTTCCTAAACTTGGTTGTCATCCCTTCCTGAGGTGCTCATTGTATCTATAAAGTCCCTTCCCGTGGGTGTTCTGGTGTTCCACGAAGGTCACTCAGCTCCAGGTTGGCCCACAGGGGCCCAGGGCTGGGGGTCCAGGAGAATAGCAGGTCCGGTCAGGGCCTCAGCATCCTGCCACTGGCTCCATCCTCCAGGTGGTCTCCTGGCTTCTCTCTTATGCGTTGACTTCAGAGTTACGTGATGACCTGAAAGGCATAATCTGCCGACTTTGATGCTTATCTAAAGCATCAAAGTAATTAGTAATTTCCTAAATTATCTTTCTAGATAATTGAGGAAAAGTGATTATTGGAACTCGAGATCCTTCGACTCACAGATTGCTCCATTTTCTCCAAAACTAGGAGCCATGTTCCCTTTGCTGCACAGTTCATTAGCTTCTAGGTTGTAGCTTCACTGGAGGCAGTTCTGATGCCATGAACTGGAAAAACACACGTGCGCGCGCACGCGCACACACACACACACACACACACACACACACAGACGTGGTTCTTCTGGCAATTGGGGAGACAGATCAGCTTTCGCCAGGGAGAGGGAAGGAGGGGGTCTGGGTCTTTTCTGTGCTGCTCTATGCTTCTCCACCGAGAGGACACCTCACAGAGGGGGCAGAGCCTATCCACTCATCTGTCCACACAGGAAGCGGGCCTAGGAAAGAACTGCCACCTGGAGATTCAAACATGGCCCCCGCTGGGGACCTGGAAAGACCTGAACATTCTCTTACCTGCTCCAGAAATGTTTGCAGACATGGGAGCAAGAGTCAAAGCTCTAAAGCTGAACCGCGTCTGCCCCACTTCCAAGGATCTAAGAGCTTTGCACTGTCCTGTGAAGTTTGCGCCAAACCCTCTTGCCCCCATGTTGCCACCTCTTTTTCCAGCTTCCTCTCTGTCCAGCCAGTTTATTCTCCCTTTTGCCCTAGACACACCCTGTACCCTGGGCCCAGGTGCCTCTGTTCCCGAGCTCATTTCACCTGTAATGTGCCTTTTCTTTTTGCCAAAAGTTAGCAGAAATCAGAGGGCTCAGTGCCAGAGCTACCAGACCACTGTGCCCTTAGAGGGATTTCCCATGAGAGAGAGAGAGAGAGAGAGAGAGAGAGAGAGAAGAGAGAGAGAGAGAGAGAGAGAGAGAACATGCATTCTCTTTCATCCTTCTTTACTTGGTGATAATGCAGGAATGTACATACTTGGTGATTTCTACCCTATAAACCCCTTCAAGATATGAAATAATAATAAATAGGAACTGGGTTTTAGGAATTTAACATTTCATTCTATTTGATGTTCTGGGGTAAATGGGCAATGTTTTGGAACAAATATCAGGAGGGGGGCGGTTCTGAGTACATAAGGGTCAGCTGATGGCTGGGAAGTAACAAGGAAACAAACCTCCAGTTGGTTCGAAACAGAGAACAATTAGTACCCGAGGTGTTCATTGAAAGCACGGACTAATACATGTAAAATGCATACCAGTTAACAAAACTTCTCGCCTCCCTCTGCCGTCACCCGGATCTTAAAAACATCCCTGACTTGTTTTTATGCAAGATTCCCTGCTGTTAAGGATCAGCTCTAGCCATCTCCTGAATAATCAAGTGTCATTTCTCATAAGTCAGTGACTCCTGTCAAGAGTTGTGGCCAATCAGGACTCACTCCGATGAGGAGGAGGCGGCTGGCATCACCTAGCAACAATCAAGCTGGAAGAATATTTAGATGCTCTTTTAGCTTTCACCAGCGGCAAGTCAGAGTGACATGATGATTCTGGCAAAGGAGGCCAAATTATAACCCAGGATGGGGTACTGGGAATGGGAGTGTGTTTGCTTTTAAATGCAAATGAAACAGGAATGGTTTTTCGCCAGAATTTCAACAGTCCATCATTAGCCCATTTTAATTAGGAGATTAGGTGTCAGTGGAATACAACTGTGTTATGGGATAATGGTCTCTTGCTGCTAAATTCCCAGACATTCTGGAAAATGGACAACTGGTCAGGCAGGGAGGGATGTGGGCATTGGGGGGTGACGTGGAAGTATCGATTACTTGCCACTATTACACCTGGGTTCTAATGACTTTCCATTTTAGTATTATAAATTTTTTGGCTTTTGGGGTCACACCTAGGGATGATCAGCAGTTACTCCTGGCTCTGCATTCAGGAATTACTCCTGGCATTGTTCGGGGGACTAAATAGGATGCCGGGGATCAAACCTAGGTCGGTGTTAAAGGCAAACATCCTACCCGCTGTACTATCACTCTGGCCCCGACTTTCATTTTTATCTTGCTTGGAAAGATTAAGAAATTAAATCAGTGGCCAGAGTGATAATGCAGTGGGGAGGGCATTTACCTTGCACGCAGCTGACCTCGGTCCCATTCCTGGCATCCCAAATGGTCCCCTTGAGCACTGCCAGGAGTAATTCCTGAGTGCAGAGTCAAGAGTAACCCCTGAGCTTCACTGGGTGTGACCCAAAAAGAAAGAAAAAAAAGAAGGAAAGAAGAAGGAAAGAAAGAAAGAGAGAGAGAAAAGAAAGAAAGAACGGAAGGAAGGAAGGTGAAGGGGAGACAAAGAAAGAAAGAAAGAGAGAGAGAGAGAAAGAAAGAAAGGATGAAAAGAAAGGATTGAAAGAAAGGAAAGAAAGGAAGGATGAAAGAAAGAAAGAAAGAAAGAAAGAAAGAAAGAAAGAAAGAAAGAAAGGATGAAAGAAAGGAAAGAAAGAAAGAAAGAAAGAAAGAAAGAAAGGATGAAAGAAAGAAAGAAAAGAAAGAAAGAAAGAAAGAAAGAAAGAAAGAAAGAAAGAAAGAAAGAAAGGAAGGAAGGAAGGAAGGAAGGAAGGAAGGAAGGAAGGAAGGAAGGGAAGGAAGGAAGAAAGAAAGAAAGGAAAGAAAGAAAGAAAGGAAGGAAGGAAGGAAGAAAGAAAGAAAGAAAGAAAGAAAGAAAGAAAGAAAGAAAGAAAGAAAGAAAGAAAGAAAGAAAGGAAGGAAGGAAGGAAGAAAGAAAGAAAGAAAGAAAGAAAGAAAGAAAGAAAGAAAGGAAGGAAGGAAGGAAGGAAGGAAGGAAGGAAGGAAGGAAGGAAGGAAGGAAGGAAGGAAGGAAGAAAGAAAGAAAGAAAGAAAGAAAGAAAGAAAGAAAGAAAGAAAGAAAGAAAGAAAGAAAGAAAGAAAGAAAGAAAGAAAGAAAGAAAGAAATTAAAGCAGGTATTACAAATAGGTTGCTGGAGGCAGAGGCAACAGGCAAAAGCTGTGGCCTCAAACATCCCTGGCGACTGAGTTCTGCTTTTGAAGCCTTGTGTGTCACAAGTTCATCTCAAGAGTTGACCGTGAACATCGAAAGGCCAAACAGAACCATGAGGATGATGGTAATGCAGCAAAGACTTTTGCCCTGAAATGGTCTGAGCTCTGCATTGACATACAAGCCAGCTCTATCAACTTAATTTTTTTTTACATTGCAGTCATTTTTGAGTAATACATCTTCTCTAAGGCAGAAAAGGTCTAGAGGGAATAATAACCACATCTGCCTCTGCCTTTAAGATTCATACATTATTGACTGTGCCTTCCTGACAGGAAACATCTGGAAGAATGTGAAAAATTAGGCAGAGAGTTGGGTTCTCAGTGACTGTGAGAGATACCAGCCTTCCCTAGGGGCCTGATTTTTCTTTGCCGAAGTCCCCCCGGCCTGGAGATTTCATCGGCTCATTTCCTCCAGAGAGACAACACACAGCCAGTCCCAGGCTATCACTGATGAAGAGGCTGTGTGGCACATGTGCTCAACGGATCACCTGTTAGCAGTGTCCTTGGTGATGAAGGAAGGTCCATCACTGGGGACAATCCAAGTGGCCATGTCAGAGCCACCATGTTGGGTGTGATGGTTGGTTTGTCCAGTTTGGAGTCTGTGGTCAATTGGGGGTGACTGAAAAAAGCTAAATTTCTGTGTATTCTCTCAGAGACCCACTGTCCAGTCTCCTCAGGCCTTCCAGTAGCCAAGGAGGACACTCACTATTCATGCTTTTATCTATTCAAAGTTTATACAGGCCTGGAAGAAACAGAAACAGATATTTTTTTTCCACCATTCTTTCTCTGATCCTTGAAAAGGGACTCAGTACCCCTCTAAGAAGATGGCTTGAGGGCGTGCGCTCCCAGATCCGGTGCCCACCCAAATAGAGCCCCTGGCAGCTGCTTGCCCCCACAATCCAAAATAACCACCGTGACCCTGGCCAGCCTCCATTATCTCGGGACGAACCTCACCTAGAAAATTCAAATCTGCTGAAAATTCAAATATGTGGGTTTTGTGCCTGAAATCTCCAGCCTTTCTGGGAGTTGGGTTGGACTACCTCCCCCCACCTCCCTGTCCTTCCAGGAGCCCTGGCAGTCATGTCCACACCCCAAAACTACCACCTTGTTAAAAAAAAAAAGCTATTCCAATTGTATCTTCCCGATAAAAATGCTGACCAAACACCATGACCTTTAAGTACCTGTATTGCAAACCATAATGTACAAAAGGAGAGAGAGAGAGAGAGAGAGAGAGAGAGAGAGAGAGAGAGAGAGAAGAGAAGTGTCTGCCATAGTGGAAGGTTGGGGTGAGTGTGATTTGGGGGAGGTGGAAGAGAAACTGGGGATACTGGTGGTGGGAAATGTACACTGGTGAAGGGATGGGTGATGGAACATTGTATGACTGAAACCTGGTCAGGAACAGCTTTGTAATGATCTATCTCATGGTTATTCAATTTACAAAAAAAAGATGGCTTGAACTATTTTGCAGAATATGACCATGGACCCGTTTTGGTTCTTGATGACTTCAAATCTTTTCTCATGACAGTAATTATAGCTTGAGATTTGTTCTCATGTGCGTAGTTTAGCTGCTTTTCTTACCAATGGATGGTTCGATTCTGGCTTCAGTGGAATTTTTCTGGTCTTTTTGGTGTAAACTTCCACAATCACTTACAAACCTTAGGAGCTAATTCCAACTGATTTCCTACTTTTCAAGTCAGAAGAATGTCTAGACATATACAAGGATAGATTTCACCAGGTTTTTCCTCTTCCTGGTGAGTTATAAAAAAAGAAAGGAAAAACTAGGACTGACCAGGTCCCTAACGAATCCCGTCACTTCCACTTTCCCTTCAGAGATGAATCAACAAGGTGCCAGTTTTGTATCCTGAAGTGAAATCTATTTCTGATCCATGTTGGAGCCTTACACAGTCTTACAGGCTTAGCTTTTGGCTCAAGCCTCCTCCTCTCAAACTTTGCTAACTGGCCCTTACCAAGAGGAAATGAGGTCAGAGAGATCAGCAGGTCAGAGCATGTGCCTTCTATGCAGGGGTCAGGTTTGATTCCCTGCCAAAAATGAACACACCCAGCACCTAACTTGAGCACTGTTAGGTGAGTCCTCCCAAACTTTTTTTAAAAGGAAAAAGAAATCCCTTAATGCATAGGGTGAAACCGCTAACAGATCGATCTGGCAAGTTTCCCTAACTAGATTAAAAAAAAAAAAAGTATGAGACTAAGATCCAAAGCCGGGGAAAACAGGGCCCAGGAGGACTGGTAAATGGTTGGAAGCTTGCCACAGTGTGTGTGTGGGGGAGGGCAGTTAGGACAGAAGGGACCTTCTATGACAATAATAGCTGGAAATGATCATGCTAGACAAGAACCGAGTGTTAAAAGTAGGTAAAGGGATATCCATGATAACCCTTCAATATCTGTATTGCAAACCATAATGCCCAAAGGCCCAAAATGAGAGAGAGAGAGAGAGAGAGAGAGAGAGAGAGAGAGAGAGGTGGTGTGGGAGAGAGAGCAGAAAAGTGCCCGCCATAGAGGCAGCAGGGGGCGGGAGGGAAACTGGGGACATTGATGGTGGGAAATGTACACTGGTGAAGGGACAGGTGTTAGAACCTGATATGACTGAAATCCAATCACGAACAACTTTGTAACTGTGCGTCACTGTGATTTAATTAATAAAAATAAAAAATTTTACACACACACAGACATTTCCCTAACTAAAGGGTCAGAGCATAAGACTCCTAACAGAAGGTAAGGTGCTTATCCTGGGTTCGATCCCAGGTACCCCACAGGGTTCCCTCATGCACTGACAGGAGTGATCCCTGAGTTCAGAGTCAGGAGTAAGTCCTGAGCACCGAAGGGTACTGCCTAAAGATAGTCAAACAAAATGCTCTCTACCTAATTTAAAAAAAAAAAAAACACCAATTTCTACCCACCCACCCACTCCCAGCAATGCTCTACAACTCTTTCCGAGAAGTTCCTATGAACTCTGATTGCCGCAGTCTCTTAGGAAGGAAGGAAGGAAGGAAGGAAGGAAGGAAGGAAGGAAGGAAGGAAGGAAGGAAGGAAGGAAGGAAGGAAGGAAGGAAGGAAGGAAGGAAGGAAGGAAGGAAGGAAGGAAGGAGAAGAAGAAAGAAAGAAAGAAAGAAAGAAAGAAAGAAAGAAAGAAAGAAAGAAAGAAAGAAAGAAAGAAAGAAAGAAAGAAAGAAAGAAAGAAAGAAAGAAAGAAAGGGAGGAAGAGAGAGAAAGAGAAAGAGAAAGAAAGAAAGAAAGAAAGAGAGAGAGAGAGAGAAAGAAAGAAAGAAAGAAAGAAAGAAAGAAAGAAAGAAAGAAAGAAAGAAAGGAAGGAAGGAAGGAAGGAAGGAAGGAAGGAAGAAAAGAAAGAAAGAAAGAAAGAAAGAAAGAAAGAAAGAAAGAAAGAAAGAAAGAAAGAAAGAAAGAAAGAAAGAAAGAAAGAAAGAAAGAAAGAAAGAAAGAAAGAAAGCAGCAAGCAAGCAAGCTGGTCTCCTCCCAGAGCTCATGACTATTAATGACTGGGGCCGGCCCAAGGCTGTCAAGATCCGGTAGGAAAAGGCTCCAGAGAGAGGCCCAGGGAAGACAAATCTATATCTCAGGAATAAACCCTGAAGTTGGCGAATAAACATCCCGAAGCTACTGAAGAGATTGGAAAGGACTGCAGATGATGATATTTCTAAGCTATTTTCAGGAAAACGGAGCAAGATACCGACAACCAAGGGGAGGGCAGGCTGGAGGCCTCTGCCAGCTGCTTCCCACCCGGCCCCTTCCCTAGCTCCCGCCCCGCTGCGTCCCTGTGCACCGCACTCTCCTCTCTCCTCTGCCTCTCTCCTCCTGGCTCTACAGAGAAAGCCAACGACAATTCACAGCCTCCTGTTACTTAATCCGTCCTTGACAAAATCACTTCCCTTTTATTGTCATCTTAACACGCATCCCGAGGTGGCCAGCTGCCTGGTTCTTTGTGTCTTCACCTTCCTGTCCATCCATTCATCCAGCAAATCATTACTGAGTGCCCACGATGGGCCTGGTGCCATTCCATTAACAACGAAGGGAAAAATAAGTCACAGAAATGGGATATTAGCAGGTGATGGCACCACAGAGGAAAATAAAGCAGAGAAGGGCGGGGAGGGAGTGCCGGGGTCCGGCTCTCAGGAGTCTGCGGAACTGCGGGCTGAGGGGATCAGACGAGGGACCCAGATGGAGACTCCAGGCTCCCATTTTCCAGCCGGGCTCTTATCAGCATCTGGCCAGGCCAAGCGTGAATAGACGGTCTCAGGCACCGTGGGAAATTCTCATTCCGCAGTAGGTGCCGGGGTGCATAGCATGATGCGTTTTTAACAAGAAGTTGGGGTGACCCTGGTACAGATAGATAGATAGATAGATAGACAGACAGACAGACAGACAGACAGACAGACAGACAGACAAATAGATCGCCTGGGGTCAGCCAGGTTTGAAAGCCAGTGACCTAGAATGATATAAACTGGAGGTTAAAATCAAGGAAGCAGGACACCGGGGACAATGATGGAGGGAAGTGGACACTGGTGAAGCGACGGCAGCTAGAACAGAGCACAACTGACACTCCTTCCTGAGCAGCTCCAGAACCTCTTGTCTCGTGGTGGTTCAATACTTTAAAAATAAAATAAAGCCGAAGGAAGCTTCTGGAAACCAGGAGGGCTGTGCGTGCTTGGGAAGGAGGTGCTGGGGGACACTCATGCCTGGAAGCCCTCACTTGACCTTTTACCTGTTCTCCATCCTGCCCATGCCTCGGGGCAGAGACACTCTCCAGCTCAGAGCCGCAGAGGGAACCAGCTTAAGGAAGACCAATGGTCAGCTCCCTGAGCTGTGGGCTGCAGCCCAGCGTGTCTGGGGTGGGGATGCACTGCCTCCTTCTGGAGTGCGTGAATTTAGGGTTTGGGGTTTGGTTTTGTTTTGGTTGGGTTTTTAGACCACAGCTGGCAGTACTCCAGGCTGACTATGTGCTCAGGAATCACTCCTGGCAGTGCTCGGGGGATCATATGGGACGCCCGGTGGATCAAACCTGCATCGGTCACGTTCAAGGCAAGCTCCCTACCCACTGCTCTATCGCCCCGGGCCTGGAGTGCCTGATTTTAGAGGTGTGGATAGAAAATGCCGCAGGGGCCCCGTATGGGAATAAAGCACGGGTGCATGGGTGGCACGCTGCCACGGCTCTTTGGTCCGTTCGTTTCTGTCCCTTAAGCAGCACCTCTGCGTCCCTGAATTCCTCTCTTCGAGGCCTTGGTTAGCAGACTGGGGCTGGAGTCCCGCTCCCCACCCCCGTGGCCTAGGGGATCCCCCAGCTGGTGGAGACAGCGGAGTCCCAGCCTGCGTGAAGCATCAGCGAGACCGTGGACCCACGGCATTCTGAGCAAAAAGGGAGAGAGAGGTTTGGTTTTGGTTTTGTGTCTATGTCCTGGTTCGTCCCAAATTCAGGCTGAGATAGAGGAGGTTGGTTCAGATCCACAGTCTTCGCCCCCCCCCCCAGGGCCTCAGAGACCCCTTTGATGATCTTCTCTTCCCTCTGGCCTCCAGACAGCCCCTGGGATGGTCCATGGGTGCTTGAGAATGTAAGAGACGTGGACGGAGCGTGTTCTAAGGAGAGTCGTGGACAGACGTGGTCTAAGGAGACGTGGATGGAGCATGTTCTGAGGAGACGCAGGGACAGATCACGGCGCATTGCTGTAGGCTCTCTCCCAGCTCGCCGTGTGGCCGGGCACGCCTCACCCAATCTCTCGGTGCCCCGCTGCCCATACCATGAGGCTGTCAGCCGTGTTGCCCTCACAGGGCTGGGGGGCAGACACGCGTGTTTACCCACAGGTTGCCCGAGCATTGCCTGCCTGGACCAGCATAGCCGCCACCCCCGGGTCCTCTGGGGCTGCAGCTCTGGCCCCCCTGAAGCCTGAGAGGACCTTGGTGGAAGGCAGGGGTCCCGCAGTCTGGGGCTCTGGGTGTTTAGGATGAGGCAGGGCCCATCCACGGAGCCGAGGCCACGGTGAATTTATGTGCCCTAGAACAGCCAGGCAGGGTGGAAAGTTCTGGACGTTCCTGGCTCTGCAGTTCCTGGGGCCTGGCCTTCCACGGAAGCAGCCCCTTAGCTACCAGGCACTCGCCCCTACACACTCCTCGAGCTGGTTCCGAATTTGGGGTCGACACTGAGCCAGAGCTACAATTGAGGGGCTCCTCGGGGAAGCCAGCAGGGAGGGAGGCAGAGCCGAGAGCTGGTGGTGTGGCCGCTCACCGGTCGGGGCAGGTGCCCGGAGCCTTCGGGAGGGCTGCCCTCTCCGCTATGGGCGAGGATCCCACCGGCCAACAGAGCTGGGGACCCTCTGCCTCCCGCCCCCACTCTGCAGCCCTTCCTTCCCGGGGCAGGCGGACTCCATTGGCACTCTGAGCAGTTCCTGGCCCCCGGCAGGGCAGCAGTGCTGGGCTCTGTCCCAAAGCCGCCCATGGCCAGGAGCTTCTAGACATGCAGGGACACAGGCGCCACCGAGACCCTGAGACTAGGAACCGCGTTAACCGCGTTAACTTCACCGCGTTCACTGAGTTCACCAGCTCTCCAGGTGATGGACCCACTGTGACGAGACGGAGAAACGCCCTTCCGGGCGCCCAGGCACCCCCTCTACCCAGGGGGCGCATCTCAGGCCTGGGGTGCCCCCCACTGCTTACAGACCCCAGAGGGGCATGGCCCAGGAAGCCAGTCCCACCCGGGAGCGTGCAAGGCCAGGGCGGGGCAACTCGACGGGTCACCTGGCCTGGGGATGGGTCCCCAAGGAGGAGCGGCAGCTCCTGGACATTACCTCGGTCAGTTTCTTGGCGCTGAAGGAGGAAGCCAGCATGCCCCGAACCTCCTCCCAGCGCGAGTCTCGGAGGAACAGGACGCTGTCGGCCAGCGGTTTGCGCTCCAGACCAGACGCCTGGAGGAAAGAAACGGACAGAGGGTGAGAACACAGGGGCCAGCTGGGGTGAAGACCTCCAGGCACTGGGGAGTCATCCTTGTCCTTGTCCACCTCCTCCTCCTCTTCATCCTCCTCATCATTATCCTCCTCATCCTCCTACTCGTCCTCATCCTCGTCCTCCTCTTCCTTGTCCCTCCTCCTTGTCCTTGACCTTTCCCTCCTCCTCCTCCTCCTCCTCCTCCTCCTCTTCGTCCTCCTCCTCCTCGTCCTCATCTTCCTCCTCCTCCTCCTCTTCGTCCTCCTCCTCCTCGTCCTCCTCTTCGTCCTCCTCCTCCTCTTCGTCGTCCTCCTCCTCGTCCTCATCTTCCTCCTCCTCCTCCTCTTCGTCCTCCTCCTCTTCGTCCTCCTCCTCCTCGTCCTCATCTTCCTCCTCCTCCTCCTCCTCCTCCTCCTCCTCCTCCTCCTCCTCCTCCTCCTCGCTCTCTCTGACAAGTTTATGGAAAGAGGAACTCAAGCCTCATGGGTAATGTGCCGAAGATTCCAGGGAGCTGTGGGTAGCTTTGCTGGCCAGGGCTTCCCGGGACACGGGGCTTTCCCTGGGCTCTGCAGCAACGCCCACCCCCATCCCTGCTGCCCGGTGAGCCTGTGTCCCCGGGAATCGACAGCCAGATTCCTGAACCTAAACTGAATTCCAGCTCTGAATTTTTTTTTTTAATTCTTCTAGGGTCATGCCCCAAATAATGATCACAGGCTTCTCCCGGGGCTCAGTCGCTCCTGGCAGTGCTCAGGGGACCAGGTGGTCCCAGAAATCCAACCCAGGGTCTCCCACAAGCAAAGCCTGTGCTCTCACACAGTGGGGCCATCTCTCACGTGCCCAAATCTGAGTTTTGTGGCAAGGGGTTTTGCACGACTGGGTCGGCTAGCAGGGGGCTGGGCGTAGACGGTCCTGCGTGGGGGTCCTGGTGGGGGTAGGGGGGAGTGAAGACAGGGGTCAGGGTGGGGTGGGGAGGGGGTAAGGGAACCTTCAGGAGCACCACCCAACAGAGTTGCATCCAAAGACTATTGTGTGGGCCAGAGCCGTAGTCCAGCAGATAGGGTGTTAGCCTTGTGTGCAGCCCACCTGGGTTCGATTCCTACAACCCTGTATGATCCTCCTGAGCCAACCAGCCATGATCCCTGAGCACAGACCCAGGAGCAAGCCCTGAGCACCTCTGGGTGCACCCTCCCACCCCAACTATATGTTGATTATAAAGTGTTGGGTAAAGGAGCCCCTGCTTTGGCCCCTCCCAGAGCTGGGAGTCGAGTGGGGAGTCAGTGAGCTCACAAATGCACAAAAGGTCATTACTATTGATGGGAAAATGAGAAAGGGCAGGGTCTGAGCAGTCTGGAGGGCTTCTCAGAGGAGGTGTGGTTTCAGTTGGGTCTGAAGGGCAACCAGGATGTGGTTGCCTCCTCCTTTCTTCCTCGGCAACTCCCACTCAGTGGTCAAAACTGGAGCCCCCAAGGTGGATCAAAGTCTTCCCCCGGCTGGAGGCTGCCAAGTGGGGGAGGTGGGGCCGCCAGGGGTGGGGGCGGGGGGGGGCAGGCACTCCCGAGATCTGCATATGATATACGCTTCTGCTCTTTCTTTTCACTGTTTTAATTATAGTTGAAACATGAAGCCAGCCATCATCATTCAAAAGCCTTGGGAAAAAAGAAAAAACACCCCAACAACTCCTATTTAGAGGAAAATTATAATTTTCTGATAAAATATGAACACTCAAAATAAGCTATAAAACATTACTGCAAAGTATCTAGGGAGGGCTTAATTATATATTAGGAGCAAGTGGCTGGGATGATTTTCTGCTGAGGAATACCTCTCTAAATTTAGAACGCGATTCTTTAGAAGTGCTGCGGCCACTGCTCATGACAGTGGTTTTATGAACCTGGGGCCCGGAGTCTGTTCGTTTGGGTTCTAAAATCAAAGGAGGAAATAATCCATTACGGGTATTTATAGGCTGGCAAGCGGCCAGGCTGCAAGAATTCCAGCCCTGACTCCAAGCAAAGCCAGGCGGTGGCTTGTGTGGTTCTGCTGAAAGGATCCAACAGAAATGAGGTGAGGCTGACAGGACCCCACGCCTACCCTGGGACCCAAGGCTGGGTCTGAGTGGCTGTCTCTTGTGCTCAGAGAACAAACCCGGCTCTGGGGCCTTTCACGTCCTCCCTCTCCTTCCCCAAGCTGTGTGGCGAGGCACTTCCCCAATCCCCAACCAAGGTTTTCCCTTCCTGTGGATGGGAGTCAGGTTGGGGGTCTGGGAGGGGAGGGGGCATTGCGGGAGCCAAGGTGCTTTCTAGAGTTGCAATGTGAGAGGGAGAGCAGCAAAGGGGTCTTTCTGGAACCGCAGGAAGACCCCCAGCGGCAGCAGCTGATGGTGGCAGCGTTTGGAATGTTCAGGCGGAGACCTGGACAGTGGAGACTTGTCATTTGTCCGAGCTCGGAACATTTCTTCCCGGCTTGGAGGTTGTGCAGGAGGAGGACGGGGTTGGGGGTGCTGGTGTGAGCCTGAGGGTGGAATTGGGTTAGACAGTGGAAGATTCCGGCTTGTGTAAAGGGCTAGAGCTCGTCCACGGTCAAAGCCCAGAGTGATTCCAAGGTAAATAACGTGCCATGTGCAACGGGTGCCCCCCTGATTCGAGACTGAGCCCCCGCTTCTCGTACATTCTAGACAGGGGCCTGAGGAGCTGAACACATGGGTCTAAACAGCTCTGAAAAACCAGCTTGGGACCCATCTCTGGAACACAGTCCAGGTGTTAAAAACAATTGGCTTGTCCAGGGGCTGGAGCAGGGCTCTTGATGTACCAGCTGACCCGGGGTCAACCCCTGGCACCACAGAGGGTCCCCAAGCCCCTCCAGGAACCCCTGAGCCAGGGCCAGTAGGAAGCCCTGGGCACCACTGGTTGTGGCCCCCAAATCAAACACCAGCAAAAGTTTTCCAATTGCAGCTACACACAGTCATGGACACACATACACACAGTCACGTGTGCATGCACACATATGCTTACATGCTGGCATGCGCTTGCATGTACCCACATGCACACATGTGCACATGCACACACACTCACATGAACACACGCGTAAACACACTTTCCTCAGGACGGCATACGTGGGAGGTAGGACTTTCCCTCCTGGCCATTCCTAGGAGGCGCATTTGGCCATGCTGTGGACACACATGTTGAGATAGCATCGTCTCACACAAGCCTCCGCCTCGCAACAGAGAATCTCTGGCCTCCAGACGACCCCCCACCCCCATCCCTGGCCCAGCCCTGCCCTCCTGAGCAAAGGCTCGAAGGCACAGAGCGCTCCCCGGCGCCGGGGAGAAACAGAGTCTTGGCTGTCGGTGGAGCGGGTACAGGCAGCACCTTCGCTTTTTCTTTTTAAAAGCAGAAAAAGATGACATTCGTGAGAAGTGTAAAGTGTGCTCTGAAGGTGTCAGAGTACAGCGAGACGCAGGCCCCAAGAAAGTCTACGCCCGTTTTCCCTGTTCCCTCCTCCCTGCCCCTGGCAGCCTGCAGGTTGCTGGCCTTCCCGCCTCAGCAGAGGCTAGGTGGCTGGGCCATGTGTTCCTCCCCAGTCTTCAGCTTCCACTGCGGAGGATCTAATGGTGCTGCCAGCACTGAGGGGCACGGACACCCCTGGCAGTGCCCGGGGGGCCTGGCTCTAGTGCTCAGGAGTGACCCGTTTCAATTCTAAGGATCAAACTGAGGTGGACTGCATGCAAGGCAAATGCCCTAACCATTGTACTAGCCCTCCAGCCTGCACGCGGGAGAGGAGAGAAGGAGAGGAGAAGGGGGGAGGGGAGAGGAGAGGAGAGGGAGAGATAGAGAGAGAGAGAGAGAGAGAGAGAGAGAGAGAGAGAGAGAGAGAGAGAGAGAGAGAGAGAGAGAGAGAGAGAGAGGAAATACAAGACACGAAACAGCAGAAAAGCCAGAGCAAGCATTCTGGCCCTGTTACACTTTTAACCTGGACCGTGTGTGCATGTGTGTGCACATGTGTGTTCATGCACGCATCTGTGTGTTCTGCATCAGGGCAGGAAACGTGTTTCTGACAGCGGTTGCCTCACCAACAGTCTAAGAAGCCTCTTCCAACCTGGACTCACCCTCCTCTTTGGCGGAAATCCCTCAGTCACCACTTTGAAACCTCCTTGGGGACTCTCCGTCCCACAGCTGCCCCGAGACTGGGTCCCCTAACACACTGACCCACCCTGACCCACTGACCCACTTCCCCAACCACCCCACTACCTGCCACAGTCTGCAGACTCATTCCAAAGCTCAGCCCTTGGCTGTCCAGGCTTCTGCTCCCACGACCCCGAACTCAGATGGGGGCCCTGACAGGACCCAGTGACCCCCTCCTCCTTTCTCAAGGTGAATTCTCCATCTCTCTGGAACGTTTTGGAAGCTCGGCTGTATTTTCCAGCCTTGCTTTTGGAGTCATTTTTCCTGGCTTCAAATCCTGATTCCATGTGACTTTTAAGATGGACTATTCTGTGCCTCAGTTTCCCAGCCAGTATAAAGGAGTAAGACTCCTGCAATACTCCCAACCCGTCATACTCCCAACCACTTAGGATAACTGGGAACCTTGGCTCACGTCACAAATATTTATTGAGACCCGAAATGTGTTGGGCCCTGACCAGGGTGCTTGTGGTACAACAGGAATAAAACTCCCCATTTTTATTTAAATGTGCAGAGCTGACATCCCAGTGGAAGATGACTGCAGTCTGCAATGGCGAGACTCTTGCAGGACCTGGGGTAAGGGGAATAAACTGGTCCCCATGTCCTGGGCTCTTGGAGCAAGTGAGATTGCGGCAAAGCTTATAGGAATCAAGACACCAGAAGCACCACAGCAAGAATTCTAGGGTAGATCTCTGTGTGTGTGTGTGTGTGTGTGTGTGTGTGTGTGTGTGCGCGCGCGCGCACATGCATGAGTGTGTGTGGTGTGTGTATTTGAGTGCATAGGAGAGTGTGTGAAAGTGTATGTGTGAGCATTTGTGTATGTGTGAGTTGTGTGTAAGCATATATGTGAGTCTGGGCCCAGATAAGATCCGGAGCTGCTGCTCGAGAAACAGACCCTCTGCTCCTAAAGACTATGACCCAAGAGGTCTTCTAACCCACTTTGGCACCCAGAGCGGCTTCTTACAGAAATGCATCTAGACTGTGAGCTGTACTATGACTATGTGCCGCCTGGGGAGGGATTTTCCCTCTCCACCCTGTTTTTCTGCACAGAAAATGGCGGCAGCAGCATCATGCACATGTCGAGAGCCACCCCCTAAGACTTCCACCCAGAGGTAGGAACTTTGCAATGCTGTGGCTCATAGGCGATCATGGGAAGGGGGCAGTACCGGCACGCTCTCGGCCCAGATAAGATCCAGAACTGCTGCTCGCGAAACAGACCCTCTGCTCCTAAAGACTATGATCCAAGAGGTCTTCTAACCCATTTTGGCACCCAGAGCGGCTTCTTACAGAAATGCATCTAGACTGTGAACTGAACTAAAACATCAGAAATCCAAAACCATGTGGCCGCGAGCTCATAGAGTCTTCATTCTCAACAACGAAAAGAAATTATTAAATGATGCCTTTCAGCAGGCCTGAAAGGCATCATTTAATTGTTGGGGGGAAATTCCAAACAATAATAGTGAGTTCTCTACTGAAATATTGAATGTATTTAAAGTATAGAGAATAAAATGAAGATCATTAGCTACCTAGGTGGAGGCTGGGTGGGAGGGGGGTATATTGGGGTTCTTGGTGCTGGAACATATGAACTGGTGAAGGGATGGGGTTTCAATCATTATATGACTGAGACTTATACCTGAAAGCTTTGTACTTTTTTTTCACGGTGATTCAATATAATAAAATAAAATAAAGCATATATGTGAGTCTCTGTATGTATGTGAATGTGTGTGATATGTATATGAGAGTGTGTGTGGTGTAGGCATGTATGTATGAGTGTGTGAATGTACGTGAGTCTGTGTGAGTGTGCATGATATGTGTATGTGAGAGTGTGTCTGAGTGTGTCACTACATGTGAGTGTATATGTGATATATGAGTCTCAGTATATGATATGTATATGTAAAAGTGTGTTTGTGTGTCTGTGTGTATATAGGAGTGTATGAGCATGTGAGAGTGTGAGTCTCTGTGTGCGACATGTGTATGTCAGAGTGTGTTTGAATGTGTGCGACATGTGTATGTCAGAGTGTGTCTGAATGTGTATCTCTGTATGTAAGTATATAGGTGAGTGTGTGAAAGTGTGTATGCGTGAGTTGTATGAGTGTGAACCTCTGAGTGTATGATATGTATATGTGAGGGTATATCTGAGTGTGTGTCTGTGTGTGCATATATAGGTATGTAAGATTGCATGTATAAGCTATTTGAGAATATTTGTGAGTCTGTGTGAGTATGTGAATGTATGTGAGTGTGGAGTGTATGTGTATGTGAAAGTGTGTGTGAGTGTTGTGATTTATGTATGTGAGAGTGTGTCTGAATGTGTCTCTGTGTGAGTATATAGAGGTGTGAGTGTGTGTATGTATGAATGTGTATGAGTTGTGTGAGTATATGTGAGTCTCTATGTGAATGAGTGTGTGTGTGTGTGTGTGTGTGTGTGAGCCTGTGTGGCTCTGTGGAGTGACCAAGAGACCTGAGTGCTCACCATCACTGCATGGGACACTTTACTGGAGAGATGGGGGGACCCTCGGGAGAACTCAAGGTGCCCATAGGCTGGGTTGGCCCGTCCTAAACCATCATGGTGCTCCGATGGAGAGGGGGCGAAGGCTTGAGCTGGAGGCAGAGAGCACTGACAGGAGGAGAGGAGGGTGGCGGCCGAGCCACCCAGTCTGTGGATGATTCTGGAGGGGCTGGGGGTGACAGCAATGCCAGCCGGGATGTGTGGAGAGGGAGAGAAAGGGAGGAGTCAGGGGGCTCCAAGACTTTGGGGCTGAGCAACCGGGACAATGAACCGAATCAACAGCTCGGACACGGGTTCCCGGGACAGTGTCCCGGGACAGGTACTGGCACCAACTTTCCTCCAGTTCCCGGCCTTCTAGGGAGCTGGTGTTGCCCTAGTCTGGGAGTCCCGACCCCGTGCTGGCACTCTCTCTTGCCCATGATTCCCTTTCACTTCACAGAAGACAGGAAACACCCCCAGGTCTCACTTCAGTGCCCCCAGGAAAACCATTTGTAACTCACGTTTTATGTATTTATTTACTTAGGTGTTTGGTCCACACCAGCAATGCTCAGACGTTACTCCTGGCTCTGCATTCAGGGGTCACTCCCAGCAGACTCGGGGAACTGTACTGGGGGCCAGGGATCAAGCCTGGGTCAGCTGTGTGCAAGGCAACTGCCTTCTCTGCTGTACTATCACTCCAGCCCCTGTCACTCACAGTTTAGAGGAGTCAGAGGCATCCAAACCAGGTTGTCAGCAAGAAGCAACGTGAGCTGACCTCAGAGAAATCTGCGGGTGTGGGAAACAGCATGTTTTATGATTTCTAAGGATCATATTCTTAGGAGGATGGAGGGAAAGTAATGGGTTGGTAAATAATTCTGTTATTTTCATGGATGAACAACCAACGACAAATAAGACTCCTCATTCTTGAGTTAGAGGGATTGCAACACTAGCCCAGACCAATCGACACTCTCCTTTTTATAATGAACTGGCGACTTGCAGAAGTTCCTGAGAATCATGTATATTATGACCCTGTTGAGAAGCCACAATAACCAGATTTCAAAACCTGACAAAGATGTGCAAAAAAGAAAAAAAAGGTCAAAATCTATCATGTACATTGATTCAAAAATCCCCAATAAAAGATTAACATGATACAGTGATCTATTAAAGGAATAATTCATTATTTCATGGATAAGTGGAACTTACCCCAGGAATTAAAATTTACAAATCATATCAGTGTAATTTTCCATGTTAACAGAATGAAAGAGAAAAACATATAGTCTCAACAGATGCAAAGAATGTATTTGAGAAAATTCAACATCCATTCACGGGAAAAATTCTCAGTGGGTTTTGAGCATAAGGCAACTTCCTCTACCTGATAAATTGCATCTAGGGAAAAAAAGTCTTTGGGTAACAGCATATTCAATAATAACACTTGGAATACAAGACTGCACTTATTTACATAGATAATATAAGAAAATAAAAAACTAAAAATAGATGATTAGAATAGTGACACTGATTGTTGAATATAAGTACACTGTACCCCCTGTCAATGTCACTGTCACTGTCATCCTGTTGCTCATCGATTTGCTCAAGTGGGCACCAGTAACGTCTCCATTGTGAGACTTGTTACTGTTTCTGGCATATCTAATATGCCACGGTTAGCTTGTCAGGCTCTGCCATGGGGGGCGAGATACTTTTGGTACCTTGCCAGGCTCTCTGAGAGGGGCAGAGGAATAGAACCCAGGTTGGCCATGTGCAAGGCAAACGCCCTACTCGCTAGGCTATCGCTCCAGCCCACTGTACCCCCCAAAAAGGATATTTCTATCTACAGAAATTGTAAGCTTAAAGCCATGTTATTGGACATTGTATGATTGAAACATGATTATGAGCAGTTTTTTCACTGTGTATCTCATGCTGATTCAATTTTTTTTAAAAAAACTATGCCATTGGAAAATAAGACATTAGAAATACAAATTGTAGGGGTCAGAGCAACAGTGCAGCAGATTGTGCACTTGCCTTGCACGCAGCTAACTCAGGTTCAATCCCCAGCACCCATCTGGTCCCCTGAGCACCACCAGGTGTGATTCCTGAGTGCCGAGCCAGGAGTAAGTTCTGAGCACCACCAGGTGGGCCCCCCCCAAAAAACAAAACACACAAAAAAATCATAGAAACAGTAAAAATGCAAAATACCCAGGAAAACTTCACTAAAGTATGTCTCAGGTCTAATGAAACTACAAAGCATTGGTGAGCTAAAGGGAAGTTGACGTAAGCCAATGATTTCTAAAATTCATTGTTGTTAGGAGGTGAATGCTCTCAAAGTTCATAAGCCATTTTGAAAATATATGTGGAATCAAAAGCCCTGGGGCAGGTCCGGGAAAGTTTTTTTCTGCCAAGGGCCATCTGGATATTCATCACATCATTCCCAGGCCACACAAAATGGGCAGGCAGGCCACAGGTCGCCACGAGAAGCATCTGTATCTGTCCCCACATGCACCAGGACTGGGCCACAGAATTCTCACCCTGACCCAGAAGAGCCAGGAGGACTGCTACTGCCCTGCTTGTAGATATCGACCGAATATGCTTAAGAGACTGGGGTGTTGGTGTAAACGGACCAATGGAATAGAAGAGTCCAGAGCTAAGCCCAGGTTAGTGACTCTTGGCTTATCACAGAGATGCCATTTGATACCATGATGGAAATGAATTTGCTTTTGTTTTTGTTTAACAAATGATGTGGAGGCAAATGGGTAGCAGCCTGGGAAGAAAAGAACACGAGCCGTGCCCCACCCCAGAGACAAATGAACTGGAGATGAACCATTGTCCTATTAGTGAAGAATGAAACAATAAAGCTTTGATGTCTTCTTAGAGGTAGGTAAAACTCCTGAAACAAAATACTAAGAGAAATAGGCATTCCACGGGATTTTATTAACAAAGGGTGTCATGAATATGGTGAGTAAACCACAAGCTGGAGGAAGCCGCTCCTCTTTAGCATCTGATGGGAGATTCAGAACATGTAAAGAACTACAGTAGGGGTTGGGAGAGATCTCGAAGGGCTGGAGCCATGCCTTGATGCACTAGACCCTGAGTTCAATCCCTGGCTCTGCATAGGCCCCGAGCACCACCACGTGTGGCTCTGGTGGTTCCCCAGCCCCCCTGAGTCCAAGAATAACAACACTGCAGAAACCAGGCACTGAACTGTCAGGTTTGAGTATCCCTAAGAGTGGCCCAGGGACCCTAAGTTCCGCTTAAGAGCCCACCACCACCACCACCAAAACAGTGTATGTGTGTGTGTGTCGGGGGCGGGGGGTGTGGTAATAACAAAATATCTACCACAGAAAGTCAAACACTTTTTTTTTTTTTGCTTTTTGACTATACCCATCTGTACTCAGGCTTACTCCAGGCTCTATGCTCAGGAATCACTCCTGGCAGGGCTTGGGAGACCATGTGGAGTGCCAGGGATCGAACCCGGGCCAGCCACATGCAAAGCAAGCACCTTACTCACTGTACATTGCTCTGGCCCTTCAAACAGTTAAAAAATAAAAAAGCCCAGAGGACATCCAAAGATGATGTCAGTGAGTTCATTGAATGAGGCATTACTTCCTGACTCATCAAATTGCACATAAATGCCAACCGTTAGTCACCATCAGAAGCACCAGACCACCAGCCACCAGAATAATTGAAATGAACACCAGTGACCAAAGAAGTGGCTAAGATCTACACCTGCTAAAATTTTTCTTCACTGCTTCTGGGAGTAGGACTAGGCTCAGCCACTTTGGAGAAGTATCTGATTGTGTGTGCAAAAGCCAAACAAACACCTACAATGCCCCTCCTGGATACAGGCGACCCGGGAACAGTCTTGGCAGGTTCCTGCCAACTTAATTCATACTGGTGAAAGCTGGGGACAACCTAAGTATCTGTCTGTGTCAGAGAATGTGAGGATTGTGGTATCTTTATGCCTTGGAATACTGCACAGAGATGAAGAGGAATGGACCACTGACACACGTTTGACCCTTATCGATGTCATGTTGAGCAAAAGAAAGCAGAATAAAAGGACCCAGCCTTCATGTTCCCATTCACACGGAGTTCAAGTGCAGGAAAACTGAATCAATCATGATAGACATCAGAGGCAAGATTCTCGCTGGGTGAGGGGGTGGGCTGACTGGGAAGAGACATGAAAGAACCTTCTGGAGTGTTGGAAATGCTCGAGATCTTGAGTTGGGTGTTGGTTCCATGGGTGCATACATATGCCACCATTCACTGAGCTTTATATCAAGATTTGTATATGGAAGTATGTCAATTTTTAAAAAAACACTAAACAATCATAAACATTTCATTTGGACAGACTTGAATGCTGGATGCCTACCAAAGAGGAAAATCAACAGATGCAACTTTCAAGCGCCTTAGTGAGAAGATGCATTTGGTTGTTCAGAGTGTGGGACAGAAGCAAACCAACAGGCACCAGTTTGTGCAGAAAAGCGCAGGGTCTCCGAGTCCATCTTGGGCTTGCTGGGCAGGGGGCAGGATCACTGCCACAGCGGAAGTCCCTCCCACCGCTCTGAGACTCCTGAGAGCTGGACCACGTGGGTTTCAGAGGCGGACCCTGAAACTGACAGGGGTCGGGGCGCTAAGAGTGATCAGGACATGCTCTTCGCTCCATTTAAAGCCAATGGCTCCTCTTCTCTTCAATCCTGGTTGAGTCTTCCTTTGGTGACCGCACAATCTCTGACATAGGGCCTAGGGATCTGTTGGTCAGCTCTGAATAGTGTCTACATGTGATCAAGCTGAGGACATGGATTGGGCATTTATTGTGCTCTGGACACAAGACCAAGCAAGGACTCCTGTCCTCAAGGAACTTACAGGGGAGCCTGGGAATGGGATGGTTCTGGTCCCACCTGCATCGAGCTCACAGCCTTTCATGCTGTTTCATACATTGGTAGTGCAGGGGTCGGAGACGGGGGTGATTCTCTGGGGATGGGGAGTGGGGGAGATTTTCTGGTGACTAGAAAGCTCTGTCCTCTTTATCAGGGTTGATTCAGTCATGACTTTGGGGTCCCTTGTTAAGTTTCCTTTGGACAGTTGAACTTATCTTTTCTTTAAAAATCTCTTGAAATATGGTCTAACTTCATGTTAGAGGAGCTCAGCCCAGCTAACTCCCTCCTTGTGACCTCACTGGGGCTCTGTGATTTACAGTATCGTGAGCAGAGTGTCGGACATATAATGTTCCAACTCGACACCCACCCTCAGGGGATCAGAGTCCCTCCCCCATGTCTCAAGGTCACCTTCCACCCAATGCCCCGAAATCAGCCTTGTCACTAAACTCAGTTCTGTAGACCAAGCGTCGTGTCTGATGCCCTTGGCAATTTGTTATGCTCTTGCTATGTTTCTTGCAGTCCCCACCTACAAGAGAGATCGTGCTGTCTGTCCCTCTCCTTTTGGCTGACTTCACTGAGCATGATACTCCCTGGATATTCCATATAGCCGCAAATGGCGTGACTCATGTTTTCTTGCAGCTGAATAGGATTCCATGGTGTATATATCCCCAGTGTCTCTCGCCACTCATCTGTTCTGGGGCACTTGGACGGCTTCCACATCTTGGCTACTCTGAGCAGTCACTAATCTTTAACTTGAACCTTTGAAGAATGACACAGCCCTGAGGTATAAGTCTGGAAAGAACCCCCCTCACACACACACACACACACACACACACACACACACACACACACACACGTCAGCATTGTGGGCTGGCGGGAGGCAAAGAGTCATTGCTGGGAATTTGTCATGAGCACAACCTGTGCCAATTCACAGTCACACCAAAGCTTTCCACGTGCCACACAACCCATGTTCTCACTGTGTGCATGTCCCTGTGGGAAAGGCTTGGAGTCAGGGAAGGGCGTCCAGGTCAGATGATGGTCTTCCTCATGGAGCTGCACAGAGTGGCCACTAACAGGGAAATGGAGATGGAGCTCTCGAGACTCTGGAGATATCAGGGTGTGTTGCTGTGGTCGTGGTGTGAGTGTGTCACACTTATCTGGCCTTAAGTGCAGTGTGTGGCTGCTCATAGCCTCAGGAAGAGTGTGATAATGCCAGGGCCAGGCCCACCATTAGAAATGCCCTTTCTGAGGGACCCTTCTACACGGCTGGTGGGAATGCCGACTGGTCCAGCCTCTTTGGAAAACAATATGGACACTTCTCAAAAAATTAGAAATTGAGCTTCCATTTGATCCAGCATGGATCAAAGAGATCCATGGGAGAGTCGGGGACATTGGTGTTGGGAAATGTACACCGGTGAAGGGACAGGTGCTGGAATATTATATTACTGAAACCAAATTATGAACTACTTTATAATTGTGTATCTCACTGTAATTAAATTTATATATATTTAAATTTAAAAAAAGAAAGAAAGGAAAAAGAAACGCTTTCTCAGGGGCCAGAGCGATATTACAGGGGGCAGGTACTTGCCTTGCACACAGCTGAACTGGGTTCATTCACTGTATTCCCCAGAGCCCTGCCAGGCGTGACTGCTGAGCTCAGAGTCGGGTAAATCCTGAGCACTCCTGGCTCTGTGCTCAGGGGTCACTCCTGGTGGGGCTTGAAAGACCATATGGGTTGCCAAGGATTGAACCCAGGTCAGACACACGCAAGGCAGGCGCTCTACCCACTGTACTATCTCTCCGGCCCCTGTACCTGACACTTTTAACTTATAGAGTGGCTCCCAGCTGCAAAGGTTCCAACTGAGCAGGTGCACACCCTCGGGCCCTCTTGCCAAACTGCGCAGCTGACAGAATATTTTCCAGAGGGGCTCCAGGGCCCCTGCAGTGCTGCTTGCGAGGCCCCCATCCCCTCCAAACTCTCTCCCAGCCTCTGAAAAACCCAGTGATGACTGGGAAGAAGTGGAGGAAGATGGGGTGACTCTGGGACCCTAGGGTAGGGCGTGAGTAATGACACTGGCAGACACAGTGGGGTGGTGCGAAACCTCCAAGATGCTATACTATTGTGAACAAGTGAAAATCAGTAAAAAGGGATCAAAAAAACTGCCCTGCATGTTCATCAAGTGCTCAATAGGAAAGAGAAACTCATTAAAGTGACCTACACAGTAGGTCCCCCCTACCCCCCCCGGCGGGCACTGAGTTTCCCTAACCCTCAAGAACGCACTGTAGCACTGTCGCCCCATTGTTCATCGATTGGCTCGAGTGGGCACCAGTAACGTCTCCATTGTGAGACTTGTTATTACTGTTTTTGGCATATCGAATACGCCACGGGGAGCTTGCCAAGCTCTGCTGTGCGGGCAGGGTACTCTCGGTAGCTTGCCGAACTTTCCGAGAAGGACAGAAGAATTGAACCCGGGTCGGCCGCCTGGAAGGCAAACGCCCTATCGGCTGTGCTTTGATTTGGGGGTCACACTCAGTAGAGCTCGGGCCTTCCTTTTGGCTCTCTGATCTGGGATGACGCCTAGCAGGGGACCCTATGCGGTGTCAGGGATCCAACCCGGGTCAGTTGTGTGCCAAGTAAGCTCCCCACCCACTGAACTATCTCCTTGCCCCCACTCAAGAACACAGATTTGGAATTCAGGGTGTGCTGAGGTGGCCCTGTGCCCCCGGCGAGGCCGTGGAAGAAGGACGCAATGGAGGGAGGAATGCCCCCGCACGTGGCCGCAGGAAGGGGAAGGGAATGGTGAGTGGAGGCGCCCTGGGGTCTGATGTCATTTGGCAGTATCATTTGGATACGGACGGGGCGGGAGGCGGGTGCCGGGGGAACCACACACAGACTCCCGACGCCTGCTCTGCACCCCTCGAGAGAGACCGTGAGCTCACCCCAACATTCGGAGCTAACGCTGTCTCCCGACACCAGGCCTCCGTGCCCCCAAGGCCCACGAGGGACTCCCCCCCTCGGGCTGGATGCGAAAGGCAAGCTCAGTGTGGCGAAGGAAAGCCTGTATTATTTAAGTTCCTTCTCACTTACTGCATCAAACTAATCCGCTGAGGTCTTTTCTGTCTCACCAGGGACCATTATGTAGGAGCTCGCACAGAGGAAACGTTTAATGTTTACTGACTGAATGTATAATAAAGCCGATGGCTGAACACTTAAGTAAACATGGCTGATCAGAGGCAGGGAGGCTGGAGGAGAAATCACGCCTCGCTAATCTCCCTGAATTCTTCCAGCGGAGAAATAAGCATATGGATGAGAGGGGACCACAGAACCCAGTTGGATTTGACTTTTAAAACCCATGAGAAAAATGCAAATCCAAGAGTGGCGGTGTTGTTGTGTGTCTGTGTGTTTCCCAATTGGAGTCACAATTGTTTCATCATAAATGTGACATTGGCTTAAAGACCATCAAGAAGTCCATAGGAAAGCAGATGTGGTGGGCCGGAGAGATAGCACAGTGGGTAGGACACTTGTCTTGCACATGGCCAACCCGAGTTCCATCCCAGCATCCCATACGGTGCCCTGAACACAGCTAGGAGTGACTCCTGGGTGTAGAGCCAGCAGTAAGCCCTGAGCATCACCAGGTGTGGCCCCAAAACAAACACAGTAGGACAGATAGTACAGTAGTTACGGTACTTGCTTTGCATACAGCTGACCTCAGCTTAATCCCTGATACTTCATATGGTCTTCTGAGCCCTGCCAGGAGTGACTGCTGAGTGTAGAGTCAGGAGTGACCCCTGAGCACCACTGGGTGTGGCCCAAAAACAAGGAAGGAGGGAAGGAAGGAAGGAAGGAGGGAAGGAAGGAAGGAAGAAAGGAAGGGAGGAAGAGAGAGAGGGAGGGAGGGAGGAAGAAAGGAAGGGAGGGAGGGAGGGAGGAAGGAAGGAAGGAAGGAAAGAAGGAAGGAAGGAAGGAAGGAAGGAAGGAAGGAAGGAAGGAAGGAAGGAAGGAAGGAAGGAAGGAAGGAAGGAAGGAAGGAAGGAAGGAAGGGAAGGAGAAGGAGAAGGAGGGGAAAGGAAGGGAGGGAGGGAGGGAGGGAGGGAGGGAGGGAGGAAGGACTCGATAGTTTGTTCTCTGCTAGAATTTCTCTCTCCTCATGTAAAAAGTGGACAAACACTGAGTGCCATTTGCTGTCACCTTTTCCTGTCACCTCTTCAATATCTCCTCAGAGATTAAAAGATCTGTTCTTCCTGAAACAGATGGTGGACACACTTCCTTTTGTGGGTAGGAGACTTTGGCTGACAAACAGGAGCCACCTTGTACTTGGGGCCGCGAGTTTCTCCTTCTGTCACTGAGACTCCAGCTCCATGGGAGGCATGCGAGCCCGGAGGTGGGGATGTTTCCGTCTCTCTGAGAGTTATTTCCTCTGCCCGTTTCCTCAGACCCTTGATGGTGTCATTCAGATCTCTTTGACTTTCACTGAAGCTTTCAGGAAGTTTCTTTTTTTTTTTCTTTTTGGGTCACACCTGGCGATGCACAGGGGTTACTCCTGGCTTTGCACTCAGGAATTACTCCTGGAAGTACTCAGGGGACCATATGGGATGTTGGGAATCAAACCCGGGTCGGCTGCATGCAAGGCAAATGCTGTACCCACGGTGCTATTGCTCCAACCCCCAGGAAGTTTCTTGCTTTTAGCATTTTCTTAGCTACAACATGTCCTGGATGGAAATGCCATCTTGACACCCTTCCAGTCTTCTCTTGAAAAGGTAATTTCAGCTCCACATTGAGGGAAAGCAATCTAACGCTGACGAGAGGCCTGATGATATCCATAACAACCCGACAGACTTTTGCTCTTGCCTTTCTCTTAGAAGTTTCTTCCCCACACAGAACAAAAAAAGACATACCATTCTGTTGTTAAAGTTACTGAACTGCTCAACCAGCACCTGCTCGATGAAGTCTGGGTCAGAAACAACGATAAACATCCGGCGGCCAAGGTAGTACCTGGGAGGAGGAAAGACAAAAAGACTTGAAAATGTGTCAGAGTCAACTACTCCTTTCTTTCTTTCCAAAAAAGAATCCACGGGGGCTTAGAAGATAGGAAGAACAACGGTTTGAAAATGAAAAGGTAGAGAAGGGGCAATGCTTGTGCTTATGAGTCCCAGAGATGGTGTGATGTCTAATCTCAAACTTCATCCCACCCTTTACGGAATCCCATCTTGTACCCATCCCTAGGGACTCTGGTATAAATAAGACACATTTCCAGTCCCCTCCTCCCCCACGCCCTCCAAAAGGAGGCCAGAGCTGGCTGGGGAAGACAGATGTATACGCAGAAACCCAGCGTTAGGGGATCCCTCCCACCCAGGATGGGGAAATCTTCCATCGTAAGATCAAAAAGGAAAATGGCAGCAATCTGTGTCATTCATATTTTCTAAAACTAGAGAGAGGCAGGCTTTCTAGCAAAAGACAGCCAACAACTTTCATATAGTGACTCTTGGAAAACATCTTAAGTGAAGTAGTAAACGCTTTGCAGAGTTTACAAAAATTCTACCTTCTGGGGAAGAACTAAAGGTCTGCTCACCACGCCCTGAGATGAAGGAGCTCACGGCAGCTCAGGACACCGAGGCAGCCATGGAGGAAAGGTCGACCAGTTAGCCAGTGGCAGCAAATCGTAACAAAGATGCCTTGGAGTCCCTGTCTGTTTCTATTTGTTAGTGCTCTGAGGACACGAAAACAACCCAGTGGGCCTGGTCATCACGGTCTCGTAGGCTGGCAGGAGTGACACTCAGGTCACCGGCGTGCAGTGAGGCACGTGAGAAGCAGAAGTGACAGTGGAGGACGCGTAACTCAGTGTTCGGAGAGGAGAGGGAAGGAACGCTTCCCAACTGAATCCCAAAAGGGAAGAATGAGTCAGCCCGGGAAGGTCGGGGCAAAGAGGGCCAAGGGTGGGCCAGGCAGAAGAGGGTCACCTTGTGGCCCTGCCCAGGGACAAGTCTGCCTCGGGGCACTCTGAGGTCTCAGCTGCCAACTGCACAAAGCAAAGCGGAATGTGGCCAAATGGGGCCTGCTGCATAAAGCCACGTTTGTAGGGTATGAGATTATATGTTCAGGAGTAATTGATTGTTGGCATATCCAGCGCAGAGCAGCAAGAAGCAGATTTAAAAGGGTGAAGTCACAGATGTGAAAACAGCAACGTTTACTTTGAATGCTTAGTTCCTCTGCACTCTCCATAAACTAAAAAATGACTTTATTTTATTTTCCTTCTCATTTTGGCAGCCTAGCAAACTAATACAGCCCATAAATTATGACTAACATTTCAAATTAAACAAATTCTATGGAAGCATTCCCAAGCACCAGAGTATTGAGACCTACAGGGGTTAGATTAACTTAAAAATGATCCTAATTTTTTTTTAACTCTTCCCTTTTTCACTGACTAGGAAAAATCGTCTGGCACATATTAGACAGAAATTGTTCATCTGAGTAGGGCTCATGTTTCTCAAATTGTTGGAGAAATCTTTGGGACACAGGAGTTCAAGGGTGATGTTAGAAGGAAAGGATACAAATTTGGGCTTTGTTGTTGTTTTAACAAAGAAGGCCAGAAGTAATCCAATAAGGGCACACACCCATGTTTTAACAAAATTTGATGGAAGTGCTATAAAGGTATTTGAGACTCTTGTAAGAGATTTGTGAACATTCTCTTATTAAAATGGATGATCAAGGCTGGAGAGATAGCATAGTGGGTAGGACACTTGCCTTGTGCTACCAAGACAGGTTCAATCCCCAGCACCCCATGAAGTTGCCTGAGCACCCCCAGGAGTGATCCCTAAGCACAGAGCCAGGAGTAAGCACTGAGCACCACCTGGTGTGGCTCCAAAACAAAAACAAAAGATAAAAAAGGACTTTCATAGCCTTTTATATATAGTCAGAGACCCTGCAATGCATGCTAGCAATGCTCTGCTAACTGAGAATGTGCTTCAAAATTGCCTGGGTTGAAGAAATAATGGCTAAAAAAAAAATTCCCCAATTTGGCAAAGGACAGAAACGTACAGATTCAAGAAACGAGGTGAATGCCTGATTGATGAACTGAAGAAATTCATGCAGAGACATATTATTAAACTCCTGACAACTAAAAGCAGTGAAACCTAGTCAGAGAGAAGCCATGTATTAACTACAAGGAACACCCAACTGGAGAACACCAGTTTATTTTCAGGAATCAGAGGCCTCAGAGGGCCGCGACACATGTTTCAAATGCCAAAGTAAGGGAAGAAAGGCAATAATGTTGAGAAGGAAAGGCAGAAATCAGTGAGATGAAAGAGAGAAAGGATTCAAAATTAATAAAACAAAGTTTTTGAAAAAAAAAATCCTTAAAACTAATAAACACCTGAAAACACTAACAAAGATATCCAGATAGATGGGCCTGACAGCCCGCCCTAAGGCATGAGTGTGAGTTCTGCCTTGGGGAGGGCCAGTCTCAATCCCCAGCACCACATGGCCCTGTTGGGAGTCACTCCCAAGCATGGAGTCAAGAGTAGCTCTTGAGCACTGCTGAGTGTGCCCCCCCAAAAAAAACAAACTGAAAAATAGATGAGACACAAATGATCAACATCATAAAGGAAGCAGGATGTCACCACAGATCCTGAGGTAATTCACAGAGATGGGTCTACTACAAAGAATGGGACTTTCATACACGGGACAGCATTGAGGAAATGGATCCATTTATTTTTTTTTAATTTATTTTATTTAGTTTTGGGGAGAGCCGGCCAGCTACAGAGAGTATTACACCTCACGGCAGAGCCTGGCAAGCTACCCATGGTGTATTCTATACACCAAAAACTGTAACAACAAGTCTCACAATGGAGACATTACTGGTGCCCGCTCGAGCAAATAGATGAGCAACGAGATGACAGTGATACAGTGATTTTATTTTTTGTAATGGAGCCCCGTGAGGTGCAATTACAGACTTACAAACTTTTGTGGTTACGTTTCAGTCATACAATGCTCAGTACCCATCCCTCCACCAGTGCCCATTCTCCACCACCAATGATTCCAGTGAGCCTCCCCCACCCCCACCTCATCCCCTCCCATCCTGCCCCACCCCACTTCTGTGGCAGGTCATACCCTTTTGCTCTCTCTCATTTTGGGTGTTGTGGTTTGCAGTAGAGGTATTGAGTGGCCATCGTGTTCAGTCTATAGTCTATTTTCAGGACGCAACTCCAATCCCGAGAGGGCCCTTCAAGCACCCTTTACTTGGTGGTCCCTTATCTATCTGAATTGCCTTTTCCCCCAGCGTGTGCGGCCGGCTTCCAAGCCGTGGAGCAATCCTCCTGGTGCTTATCTGTACTATTCTTGGGTGTTAGTCTTCCTTTCTGTTACTTTATATTCCACAAATGAGTGCAATCTTTCTATGTCTGTCCCTCTCAGAAATGGATCAATTTCTTAAGAATAAAACACTAAGACTCAAGAGTAAGCAATCTGATTAAGCCTATGGTCATGAAAGAATCAAATCCATACTTTAAATTTTTCCAAAAAATACTCCTCCCTTCTTATATAATTTCAACAGAAAATTCTGGTGAACACTTAAGAAAGAACTAGCAATAGTTTTATAGAAACTCTTCCAGAAAATAAAAGAGGAAGTTACACTTCCTCATTTACTTTATGAGGCCAATATTACTGTGATACCCAAACCTATAAGAAACAGTGCAGAAAAGATAACCCTAAACCAATATCCCTTATAACATTTGACACAAAATGTCAGCAAATTAAATCCTGCAATGTATAAAAGGAAAAAGTCTACAGCACAACTGAGTGGCATTTATTCCAGCTATACACAGCTGGTTCAAGAATTTTTTTAATAATGTAATTTGCATATTGACTCTCTAACAAAAAATAAGGACTATTGATAAGTTGTACAAATGGTTTTGCACAAAAATTCTCCAGAACCGAGGAAAACTTCAACTTTACAAGGCACTGCTACATGAAACCTACCCAAAAAAAATCCAAAAAAATGACACAAATGGCTCCTCCACTCCTAAACGACCATGATCCCGGAGGCCCACTAACTAATTTCAGAACCCAGCGGCTTCTTGCAGAAATGTCTCTAGACTGTGAACTAAGCTATGGCCCCATGCCGCCCCAGGGGGGGAAAGTTTTTTTCTCTCTCGGCCTTTCCTTTCGCCGGTGGCGTGGAGACCGCCATCTTTTAGAGCCCACGAGACAGAGGTACGAGCTTGCAGTGACACGACTTCTGGCAGAAATTTCTCTGGACTTAATTACTAAAATACCAGAAATCCCAAACCTCGTATGCTCTTCATTCTCAGCAATGGAAAACAAATTATCAAATGATGTTTTTTCAGAAGGTCTGATTGTTGGGGGGGGGGAGAAATTCCAAATAATAATAGTGTTTTCTGTTGAAATATAGAGTGTAATCAAAGTAAAGAGTAAAGTGGGGGCTGAAGCGATAGCACAGCGGGTAGGGCGTTTGCCGACCCAGGTTCGAATCCCAGCATCCCATATGGTTCCCTGAGCACCACCAGGGGTAATTCCTGAGTGAAGAGCCAGGAGTAACCCCTGTGCATCGCCAGGTGTGGCCCAAAAAGCAAAAAAAAAAAAATAGTAAAGTGAAAATCATCGGCCACACAGGCAGAGGGGGCGGGATGGGAGGTATTCTGGGGTTCTTGGTGGTGGAACATGTGCACTGGTGAAGGGATGGGTGTTTGATCATTGTATGACTGAGACTTAAACCTGTAAGCTTTGTAACTTTTCTCATGGTGATTCAATTTTTTTTTAAAAAGGTATTAACATAGTTGTTGGCAAAATAACTTATTATTAAATAAGTTATTGGCAAAATAACTTATTTCTCCTAAGATTTGGAACATGGCAAGATGTCCACTTTATTCTTGCTCAATACTAGCCAGTGTTATAAAACAATAAAAATAAATTAAAACCATACAGGTTGGAAAGAAATCAATAAAATGATCCCACTTTGGGATGATATGATAGTTCACATGGATAATCCTAAGGAATTTTAAAAAATACAGAACTAATAAAAGAGTTCAGCAAGATTTCAGGAATCCATATTAAAACACACACACAAATGCACAAATACACATTCATATACACACACGCTCAGTAACATTTTATATTCTAATACCATGAACAGATGGAAATCAGTACACAAACACAAAGTCACTAGCAATTCTAGTGAAGGAAGTCAAAAGAAAATCTGAATAGAGAGATATCCATGTTCATGGATTGGAAAGCCCCATGCTATAAAGATGGCAGTTCTCTGAAAACTGATTTATACATTCAATGAAATTCCTACCAAAATCACAGCCAGAATCTTTGTAGGCAGGAGGGGGTAAAAAAAAAGCTTACTCTAAAATTTCTGTGGAAAAGCATATGATTTGGAATACCCAAAGTACATTTGAAAAGAAGATTGAAGTGGAAGAAGTTGGTCCCCCAACATACAAAAATGAAATTCCTACCAAAACCACAGCCAGAATCTTTGTAGGCAGGAGGGGGGGGGGAAAGCTTATTCTAAAATTTCTGTGGAAAAGCATATGATTTGGAATACCCAAAGTACATTTGAAAAGAAGATTGAAGTGGAAGAAGTTGGTCTCCCAACATCCAAACACTGGCTCCAGCACTCAGGACTGTGGGTATTGGCAGAGAGACAGACATATATGGGTATGGATGGAACAGAATCCAGAATCCAGAAATGATCCACACAAATGCCTTAACTGGGTTTTGATAAAGATGCAGAGGCAGTTATTAGAAGGACAGCACTTTGCCCAAGGGTTGGAGCCATTGAGATACACTAGTGCGAGGTGACAGAGAGTAACACGGGGGGGTAGGGCACTTGCCTTGCAAACAGTTGACCCATGTTCAATCCCTGGTACCACATATGGTCCCCCAAGTCCCACCAGATCTGGTCCCTGGTCACAGGGCCAGGAACAAGTTCTGAGTACCACCAGGTACAACCTCTATCAAGAAATACGTTGGCATGGGGAGGTGGGAAATACACATTATATTTTATCAAATATTAACTCAAAATATACCATGCACTTATATATGAAACACAAAAATTTTTTAGAGGGGCCGGAGGGATAGCACAGCGGGTAGGGCGTTTGCCTTGCACGCGGCCGACCCGGGTTCGATCCCCGGCATCCCATATGGTCCCCCAAGCACCGCCAGGAGTAATTCCTGAGTGCAAAGCCAGGAGTAACCCCTGAGCATCGCTGGGTGTGACCCAAAAAAGCAAAAAAAAAAATTTTAGAAAAAAAATCAGTGAAAATCATTGGTATCAAAGACTAGGTAAATTTAAAAAAAAAAAAACAAGGACTAAGAATTATTGTATTTAACTCCAAAAGTGCTATCTACAAAAGATAAAAATTAATGAGTCAACTTTTTCAAAATTTTCTTAATTGAAAAATACAAAGGATAAAAAGACGACACACAGATTGAACAAATGTTCACAAATCACGCATCTGACAAAGGACTTGCATCTAGACTATAGGAAGAACTCCCAAAACTCAACCATTAAATAAGTCATTTTTTTTAAATGAGCAAAAAACAGGAACTGATGTTTCACTAAATTGGATCCAAATACCAAGAAAGCAGAAGAAAAGAGGTTCAACGTCATTAGCCATTAGGCAAATACAAATTAAAGCTACCAGGAGTCATGTATCAGTAAGAGTAAAATATATCAAGTAATATCAAATTACATGGCTGGTGTGAATGTAAATGGCACCATTACTTTAAAATACAGTTTGACAATTTCATATAAAATTAAACATTCAGGGGACTGGAGCAATAGTACAGTGGATAAGTCATTGCTTTGCACGCGGCCAACCCGGGTTCAATCCCCAGCATCCCATATGGTTCCCTGGGCACTGCCAGGAGTAATTCCTGAGTGCAGAGCCAGGAGTAAGTGTGGCCAGGTGTGGCCCCCCAAAACAACAACAACAGTAAAGCTAAACTTTCACTTGCCATATGACCCAGAAACAACAGTTGGACATTTATCACAGGGAAATGAAAACTTATGTTTGCACAAAAACATGTTCATAAATGTTCATTGCACTTGCCTTCGTAACAGGTAAAAACTGAAAGCAGCTCAGAGATTCCTCAACTAGAGGACGGTTTAACAAACGGCCGCTCTCCGCACAATCAAAAACTTGGCTGCCACAGCTAGAAAAGTAAAGACGATGGGCACACGCAATGCATGATTGGGATTAATCTCGACAGAATTACGCCACTGAAAAGGGGGAATCTCAAAAGGATTCGTATTCTATGAATCCATTTATACGGCATCTTGGGAATAATCGGAGAGCACGGGCAGGTCGGCAGTTGCCCGGGGTTAGGGATGGAGTTGATGATGTGCTGTGTGGCTATAAAGGGTGACAGGAGGGAGTCTAATACTGATGGGATGATGGTGAGTACACACACAGTCTCTGAAAGTGACAAAATGAAATAGAACACCCTCTCCCCCGCCACACACACACACTGATGAAATACAAACGAACATTGTGCATGGAACCAAGGTCAGCTTCCTACGCTGCATAAGTCACTGTCTGTATGTGTGAAAAAAGAAGAAAAGAAATTACCATGCAGGGACCGGAGTGATAGTATGGCAGGTAGGACATTTGCCTTGCATGTGGCCGACCCAGGTTCAATCCCCAGTTTCCCAATATGGTCCCCTGAATACCTCCAGGTATGACCCAAAAAGTAAAAAGAAAAAAAAAAGAAATTATCATGGAGAAACTGGGTGGAGGGTGTGCAGAGGATCTCACTAGACATTTATGTGCAACTTTCTGTGAATCTATAATCTTAAAAAAAACTTTTTTTCTTTTAAACTGAAGGCATTGGGAGCTCTACTGAAGTTCAGAGTCACAGCTTCGTTCCTCACCAAGTCAGCTTTATCAGGTCCGGATGGGGCCCAGGAACCTGCATTTTAACTGGCTCTGAATCCTCCTACTGGAAGCTGCCTCTCTGCACCCCAGTCTCACCTGTGTCTTTCCAGACATCAGAGCCACCTGGCGTCCCTCCCCTGCACCCCCACCCCCTCGCCTCCACCCTGCCTTCCTGCTAGGGTCTAGGGTGGGACCAGTCCTCCCCCAACACTAATCCCCCAGGGATTCTGATGTGATTGACAGCGATGGGGCTGGGACCCCACAAATCCCAAGCGAAAACCCTGCTCTGTACTTGACGAAAACTCCCGTCCACTCTCATTTTCCCAAATTCTTGGATCTAAGAGGAAGTATTTTCCATAGGGGCGCGCACATATTTTGGCAATATAGATTTAGCTATTTCCCCGGTTAAGTTTACACATAATCTGGGTTTTGTGTTGTTTTGTTTTTTTAAAGAAAAGAAGAAGGAAAGAAAAGAACACTTCTACATTCAAATGAAAGTTGTCCTTCCAAGTGGGCACCTGGGGAGTCTTTGTGCTTTTCCCCCAGTAATATGGCTAATGCTAAAAACAATTTTGACACAATTCCTTCAGACCAGCGCCAGAGCTACTTTATGAACCTCGTGAGAAAACCGGCCCCGTTTTACATGTAAATGGTGCAATCTGGGGCATTTATATTTACACAAACCGTCATCTGTAGTTTAGGGAGCTCCTGGAGAAATCTTCAAGGGAGAACAATAGAAATGAGACTCATTCGTCAGACTTTCCTTTGGGGGGGCTTTTCCCGGGAACGGCACCACTTTAGTCTGCTCTGTTCCCCTTTCCAGGCTATTCTGGAATGCTGTAAGGATAATGTCCCATGCTCTGCCCCGGGGAGAGGCCGAGTAGCCAGCCAGGGCCATCCGGCTGTGCAGTGATGGCTGGCCCCGGAGTCGCGTGGGCGTGACCCAGCCTGAACCTCTCAGAATCCTTCAATCCTGCAGACCTGGAGACAGGGTCAGGTGGACACTGGCCCTCCCGGGGCTGCTAAACTGGGCTAATGGGAACCTCACGCTGTTTCTGCTGGTTCTGGACAGTTTCACCCTCAATTCTTGGTCAACAGCATCGCTGCGAGCCTTATGCTGTGAAAGATAAAATCGCGGCTGAAGGCTTGGTGTCAGTGCGTGCAGCCTTTCCACTTTATCTCATACGATTTGGGGCCACAACCTTAAAGTAGCAGCTGATAACAACAAAGATCTTGATAGAAACAGACTTCACAGGAAATGCGGAGCTGAAGCTTGCTGGGAAATGATAATGAATCCATTTGTAAGTCCTTCCAGGAGCACACTCCTTGCTTCCACCCACCCAGACCCAAATGACTCTAAACAAGGGGAGGGCCGGGTGTTCATTAGCAAAACTGGAGCTAATTTAGATACAACAGCCTATTCTCCGCTGAATTTATCACAGAAGGTGAAAGGTGGAGACTGAGGAAGACTCCTGTCCCATTCATCCCTCAAGTCCCTCCCCCCAGAGACTCCTGATGTGTGTCCAATTCTTCACAATGGTGGCCTTTAGGGAGGATAGTACAGTGGGTAGGGCACTTGCTTTGCATGTGGCCGACCTGAGTTACAATCCCCGGCACCCAATCCAATCCCCTGAGCACCACCGTGAGTCATTCCTGAGCACAGAGCCAGGAATAAGCCCCAAGAACCTTCGGGAGTAGCCCCCAAACAAAAAAATACACCCAAAGGTAGCCTTTTCTGCTGTTTGGTGATTGAGAATCTTGAACACCCATCTGACTTCAATGATCTGGCGGGATCTGAGGACTGAACACGCGGAGGTCACAGAAGTCTAGACACGTCCTATCGATTACAGACGTTACATCTGATGAAAAATAGCAGCTCAGTCATCGCCTGTCAGCCAGAGTCTGGGGGAGGCACGGTGCAAAGCTCCCCCACGACACACACCCTGGGCGTGGAAACAGACGCCTCTCTCTGTGAAAGAACTCAGTCGGTGCCGTGGCCCTAACCGGCTGCCTAATGTCTATTGCAGCCAAGTCGGGCGATCGCCACCCGACAGTGTGCACTAGGGTCAGGGCCTGGCCCCTGCACCCACACTCTGGAACCTTCTCAGTCAAATTCCCTGCTCCCAGCTATCTGCCTGGGAAACGGGGCAGAGAACTCAGCCATGCGGGCTCTTGGTGCCATCAGAGACGTCTCTGGGTTAGTAGGGGGGGCCTTGACTCCAGCAGCTGGCCACGCCCTGGCCAGATACCCGCATCTGTGAACACAGACCCGAAGGCTTTACTCTCAGAACCTTTGCAGAACCACCACCTTGAACCCGGGTCAGATTTTTACAGCCGCTAGAGCTGCTTCTGAAGAGCTTCGTCATGCTGTCATTGGCAACTCGAGGAAATGGGTAGGGAGTTCCCCCCACTGGCAGAATGGGAAACTGAGGCCAAGCAAGAGATCCCAGACAGGGCCCTGAACCCCCTCTGTGGCATTGAGGCCTGAGCATATGGCTACAGGAACATTCCAGAGGCTGGGGAGGAGAATGACAGGGCTGCCCGTATGTGGATTTCACCTTTATTTATTTTTGGTGTTTGGTTTTTGAGCCAACCCCAGTGCTCCTCAGGGTTGACTCCTGGCTCTGTGCTCAGGGTTGACTCCTGGCTCTGTGCTCAGGGCTGACTTTTGGATCTGTGCTCAAGGATTACTCCTGGCTCTGTGATCAGGACTGACTCCTAGCTCTGTGATCAGGACTGACTCCTGGTTCTGTGCTCAGGGCTGACTCCTGGTTCTGTGCTCAGGGCTGACTCCTGGCTCTGTGCTCAGGGATGACTGCTGGGAGGGGCTCAGGGCGCATAGATGGTGTCAGGGATTAAACCAGTCACACGCAAGGCAATGTGCTATCCCTCTGGCCCCAGACTGTTTTCAAAGATGGGGAGACACAGTGCTTACTTCCTAAGAGGGCCACAGCCCCTACTCTGCTCGATTCTCGAAGCTTCTGGAATCAGGGCCCTACTCCTCTCCGACCCAAGTAGGCACACCTCTACCTTCAGGAGAAAAATTCTTAACCAGTCATTCATTTATATTTATTTATGCATGTGGGAATTGGCTTATTCCACATCTCAGCACCTGGCTGAGAAGAACATTTAGGCAAATCAGAGAAGGATTGTGCGGATAAAAATAACCCTCCTCTGGCTGGTTTAATTAGTGGTTTTCATTAAACAACAACAAAAACGCAGAACTGACCTGTGAGTTCAACCCCAGTGATTCAGTACTGCATCCCAGGAAGGGCGGGGGTGTGGGGGCTGTGGCTCTCAGCCCGGGGTGGAGGGGGGGCCTGTCCATGGCAGGAATGACCGAGCTGAAAGGCTGGACATCAGGACACCTCAATACTCGAGGAGAGTCCAGCTCCCCAGTGGCGTGGAAGCGCCCAGGGTGCAGCCTTGTGTTAGTGAACCTTATCAGACGCCTTTAGCGACTCGCTCTGTGTGGCCGCTCTGCGGGCGCCTGTTCATAATATCCCTGGGAAAGTCTGAGACGCGTGGACGGGCGGCCGGGAGGTCAGCACCGTCTGTGGACAGGGCCCTGTCAGAGTTCAGCAGGCAGGAACGAGAAACACAGTTCCAGGGAGATGAGGGAACCGCCAGTGCGGAGGGTGGGGACAGAGAAGGGTGGGTGGGGGTGGGGTGTCCGGACCCCGGGGAGATCCTGCCTCTGGGCTTATGGGGACTCGCGGGGGACAAGGCCAGGCGGGTGGGCGTCGATGCCAGCACCTGCCAGGGCACTGGGCGTCTATGTGGTCAGAGGTGTGGAATTGGGGGCGGGGGGCTTGCTGTTTTCCAATGCCTGATGCCACCGGCCCAGGCCCCCGAACTGAATAGTGTCCCACTCCCGGTGGAGCCCTGTCCCCAAACCAGCTTCCCCGCTAGCCCACCAGAAACCGGCCACCTTGCCCGGCTCCCTACAGCGCTCCCCCGCTGTGAGTCTCTGTTTTTTAAAGCAATTGAGTGAAGGGCTCTGTGGAAGCTTATCCCCCCTCTCCCTGCTGGCTCCTCTTCCCCTGGGCCCCTGAGGTCCCCAATTTCCAGCTCTTTTAGAGTCATTGTACCTTTTCACAGCCTTCCTGAGGCAGGAGTTACCCCCAAATTCTCATTTTTCAAGCAGTTAGTGTCAAATATCGTAAGTACGCAAGACTTGCCAACACAGTGGACATGAGGGGGGAAAGCAACCGTCAAAAGAGAAAGGAAATTTCTGCTCCTCTCTGATCCGGGACATTCTCTGATGGGACTGGGTGTTTCTTTCTTGTCTTGCTAGTTTTACCAGTGCCTTATTTATTTTTTCACTGAATCACCGTGAGATACACAGTTACAAAGTTGTTCCTGGTTGAGTAAAGCTGTTGGGGTGATTGAGTATGACTGAACCTCAGTCATCAACAACTCTGTAACTCTGTATCTCATGGTGATTCAATTTAAAAATAAAGAAAGAATTGTTTTTTTTTTTTGAAAAGGAAAAAAAAATAGATATGTGGGGAGGGGGGAACCTAAATAGAAGCAGTTCTCACGGGGACCAACAGATGTCGCTGTGCTCTCCGGGCACACCGTCCCAGGAAGTCCCGGTGAGTCCTCCCCGGCTGACTCCCTTGGGGGGTTCCTTGTGCACGCACGCCCTGCCCTGCTTTGCAGCCTTCCTCGATGGCCTTCCCCAGAGGCCCCAGTCTCCTGGTTCGTCTGGGGATCCTGGCTCGAGGTCCAGCCCTCCTCCCCGGGCTGCTGGCATCTGGGAGGGTGAAAGTCTGCACCCGAGAAGTGCAGGGAGTAAGGGCCACCGTGTCCGAGTCACCTGGCCGGGAGGCGCTTCTGACCCTCCTGGCATGCCTGAGCCAGGCAGAGCTCCAGCTCTTTCCCGCGCTCCCTCTGCCGGTGTGTCCCATAGACAGACTATTCTGGCCCCCCGGGGAAGCGGGGTCCCTGACTCTGCTGTGTGCACTCTGTCACCCGCAGGCCACCTGCCGAGGCGCCTCCCCACCCCAAAGCCGCCACAGGGAGGCACGGAGGCCCCGCAGGGAAGGCCGTGGTGCCCGGCAGCTGTCCAGCCCATCGCCATGGCCACCCCTGTCTGTCCCCACCCAGGCCTTTCCCGGCTGGGCTCCCCACAAGGTTCTTCCTCTTCCTGCTCGCCTCCCTTCTCCCAGAGCACCGTGCCGAGGCTCCACAGGCCTGAGATTCCATGGCCCACGCTGTGATCTGCTCTGCACCCACTCACCCGGCACTGGGTACCATTCACTCACTTACTCACTCACTCTCCATCAGTGTCACTCACTCACTCTCCATCAATGTCACTCACTCACTCACTCACTCACTCACTCTCCATCAGCATCACTCACTCACTCACTCACTCTCCATCAGCATCACTCACTCACTCACTCTCCATCAGTGTCACTCACTCACTCACTCTCCATCAGTGTCACTCACTCACTCACTCACTCACTCACTCTCCATCAGCATCACTCACTCACTCACTCACTCTCCATCAGCATCACTCACTCACTCACTCTCCATCAGTGTCACTCACTCACTCACTCACTCACTCACTCACTCACTCACTCACTCACTCTCCATCAGCATCACTCACTCACTCACTCACTCACTCTCCATCAGTGCCACTCATTCTCCTTCAGAGTGAGTCACTCACTCACTCTCTCTCAGAGTTACTCACTCACTCACTCACTCATTCACTCTCCATCAGCGCCACTCACTCACTCACTCACTCACTCACTCTCCATCAGCGCCACTCACTCTCCCTCAGAGTCACTCACTCACTCTCCCAGTTACTCACTCACTCACTCACTCACTCACTCTCCATCAGCATCATTCACTCACTCTTCATCAGCATCATTCATTCTCCCTCAGTCACTTACTCTCCATCAGCGTCATTTACTCACTCTCCATCAGCATCATTCATTCACTCTCCATTAGCGGCATTCATTCATTCACTCTATCAGTGTCACTCACTCTCCATAAGCGTCACTCACTCACTCTCCTTCAGAGTCACTCACTCACTCTCCATCAGCATCATTCATTCACTCTCCATTAGCGTCATTCATTCACTCTCCATCAGTGTCACTCACTCTCCCTCAGCATCACTCACTCACTCTCCATCAGCCTCACTCACTCACTCTCCCTCACTCTCCATCAGCGTCACTCACTCACTCTCCATCAGCGTCATTTACTCACTCTCCATCAGCGCTATCCACTCACTCTCCATCATCATCACTCACTCACTCTCCATCAGCATCATTTACTCACTCTCCATCAGCATCATTCATTCACTCTCCATCAGCGCTATCCACTCACTCTCCATCAATGCCATTCACTCACTGTCCATCAGCGTCATTCACTGACTTTCCATCATGTATTTCACTCACTCTCCATCAGTGCCATTCACTCACTCTCCATCCGAGTCATTCATTCATTCTCCATCAGCACCATTCATTAGCTCTCCATCAGCGCCATTCACTCACTCTCCCTCAGCATTATTCACTCACTCTCCACTCAGTGTCATTCATTCACTCTCCACTCGGTACCATTCATCATTCTTCTCAACACCATTCATTCTTTCATTCTTCACTCAGCGTCATTCATTCTCTCTCCACTTAGAGCTATTCATTCTTTCTTTCCCCAACAGCCTCCTGCCAGGCCAGTGCGTTCACCCCATCTGGGAGTTTGCCTTAAGAAAGGAGCCTCACTTATTCAAGAAAGTCACCAGGTCCATCCCGGAGGGCAGCAATGTGCTTCCAGAAGTGAGGATTGAGAACCTGTGCATGGGACGTCCAAGAAGGGTCTCAGCTGTGCCTTCTCCCTCACGGGGCAGTGGAGTGGTTTCCCCCCTCCGGTCTCTGGCCTTTGGAAGGTGGGGACACAGACCCAGAGATGAGTGCGGGAGAGCCATGAAGAGGTGGGGTCTCCCTCCCACCCACCCATAGCGAGCTCAAAACTCATGGTCGAAAAAGCTGACCCGAGTGACGGGGGCAGGGGGCGGTTTCCTTTGGGGCTGGAGTCAGTCCCCACACCTGGCAGCTTGCCTGGGCATCAGGTGGGAAAGCAGGTGACCCCGTCCTGCTTAGGCACCTGCAGGAAGCGGACTTGCTGGGGCCCGGGGTGCGTTTCTAAGGGGTGAGGGTTGGGGGTTCCGTTCTGAGTCCCAAGTCCAGCTGGAAAAGAAGACTCAGGGCACCACACCACTGAGATGCCCTGCTCGCCAGCCCCTCGGCTGTCTGTAGCACACGGGACTCCAGGGGGTCCCGCGGTGCGGGCGGCGGGGTTCTGCTGAGGGGCGCCGCTTGGCTTCCCCAGCTCCAGGCTCTGACAGGAGGCGGTGCCCAGACCCCCGCGGCTCCATCGACTCTGGACTCAGGGCAGACAGACCCCCACTTTGTCCCAGTCACCACGGCAGCTCCCATTGCTCTTCCCAGACAGAGGTCCAAGAGGGGGACCGGGCCACAAAGGGGACACAGGTCTGAAAGCCGCCTCTTCCGCAGAACCTCTCTCCCCTCTTGGAGAGACCCGTCCGTTTAATTTATTCAGTTAATAAACGTGCTCCCCAGAGGGGGACAGGCTGAGGTAGGCTACAAAGCAATCTGGCGGGGTACGCTCGGCGCCCGCTCCAGCTCCCCGCCATAAAAAGGGAGTAATTAAGAGATGTATTGAAGTGGATAGGAATCCTGAGGGACACCGGCGCTTCCGATTCGAGGGACTGTCCTTGGTGCAAATTTAATTCAATAGGGAATAGATAAATAAAAATAAAGGAAAAACAAATTCAGAACAGATGTTAGGCAAGCAATTTTTTTCACAGTAAGAATCATAAACATGAAGAACAGCCTATCAGGCAAAGTTGTTGATGCAAACAGCATCGAGCTACTAAATAAATAGCTGGATGGTGCCGCAGGGACAGAGCGACAGTCAAGCAGCCCTCCCTGTCCTCAGACGCGTGCCCCACAGCCAGGCCCGGGCCCGAGCGACTCGGCACTCAGGGAGCCGTGAGTGAGTGTGTGTGTACGGGGTGGGGGGGACTGCATGTGTGTGGTGTGCAAGTGGGTGTGTATGGTGTGTCTATGTTCATGCGTGTATATGGGTAGCCTGGCTTAGCTACCCGGGTCATGCCATGTGTGTGGCATGTGTGTGATAGCATCTGTATATGTGTAGTGTTTCGAGTGTGTATTGTGTGTAGTGTGTGTACATGTGTGAGCGTATACAGTGTGTGTGTCATTGTATGTGTGTGAGTGTGTATGTCCTGATCTAAGACACACAGGACATGCCTTCGTGTGAAAGAATATGACAACATGACACGTGGGCTCAGAATATGAGCAGAGGGACTAAACGAGAGCAAGTGTCAGTCCTGAGAGGGCAATGAGGCCAGGAGGGTCCCCGAGGTCAGGGGGGGTTCCCCGGGGTCAGGAGAGGGCCCCCAGAGTCAGGGGCAGATTCCCTGGGGTCAAGGAAAAAGTCTCAGGGTCAGGGGATCCTGCGGTCAGGGAAGGACCCTCAGGGTCAGCAAAGGATTCCCAAGGTCAGGGGAAGGTCCCAAGGTCAGTGGACGATATCTGAGGTCAGGGGAGATTCTCGGGGTCAGAGGAGGATCCGCAGGGTCAGGGCAGGATTCCCAGGTCAGGGGTGAATCTCTGGTAAGGATAGGAACCCGGGGGCCGGGTCTCAGAAAGCCCGGATACGTGATCCTAAGCAGGAGACAGCTGCCGCTGAGGCGGAAACACACCTGGGAGAGAAGGAAGGTGGGAGGCGCTCCTGCAGCCCGGCCACACCGGAGGAGGTGACGGGGACCCCCCGGGGCAGGATGCCCAGTGCATCTCGGTCCCCTGTCATCGGTCCGGAGGGGACAGCTGCCCTCTGGGGTAGGGACAGTGGCTCGCTTGCTCTTCCCCTCCCCGGAAGGGAGCAGCCGGCCTGACTCCCAGACCAGGTGCCCTCTGGTGCCCCAGGCCACCCCCAAGTGTTCCCTGGGCGGAGGCAGCACCCCTCCCGGGGCCAGGGGCACCGCCTGGGGGCCGAGTGTGTAGCAGGTCTGTGCCGAGCTGCCCAGCATTCAGGGCCCCGGCGGCGGGGGGGTGGGGGAGGTTTCAGACCCTCACCAGAGCCTGGTGGCTCAGTGAGAGGCGCCCCAGGCCCTGCACTGCAGCCCCCCAGAGACAAAGACTGGGGGTGGGGGTCTGGGCTCTCCCAGACGCTGCAGTGGGGGCTCTCGAGGGAACACACTGTCCGTGTCCTCAGAGGCTCCATGCTCCGGACGGCGAGCAACTATGGACACAAGTTCACTATTAGAACCCAAGACCCAGAACAGGGTGGCAAGTGGGGACAGTCGGGGACAGGGGAACCAGAAAGGTCCCCACACCTCACAGCCTACTGTCTCTCACCCGAGAGCCACCTTTGCCTCTGTGCTCATTGCGAAGATGCCATCAGCCAGCCTAGCACGGTTACGAGGACAGTCACGCAGCAGGGGCACAGACGGGACAGAGACCCTTGGAGAGGACCCAAGGCTGTTCTGGGTGAAGAAGGTCGCAGACAAAGGTGTGTGTCCCTGCCAGGAGAGATGGGCAGCCCGTAGGATCCGTAAGCGGGGCGCCCCCACAGTGACATGACTGTACCCCCAGCTCCACATCTCCTTAGAAAGCTGGTGGGATAGACCGTGGGACCCCCTGTGTGGGGCGGCGGCAGCAGGATTGGGGTCTGCAGCAGGGCACAAAGGGCAAACACTGAGGAGAGGAAAAGCTGTAGGCAGCGCTGAGTGCCCGCTGTGAGGGGGAGAACGCTCTTTTGCAAGAATGCCCCCCCCCCCCCCGCCGAGCCCAACCAGCACCACGGACTGTTTGTTGGAAGCAGAAGGAGAAGGAGAGGAAGGTATAGGGGATGAAGAGAATTTTTTTTTTTAAATGCAAAACCTTGGGGCTGGAGAGATAGCACAGTGGGTAGGGTGTTTGCCTTGCTCACAGTCGACCCGGGTTCGATCCCCAGCATCCCATATGGTCCCCTGAGCACCACCAGGGATAATTCCTGACTGCAGAGCCAGGAGTGACCCCTGTGCATCCCCAGATGTGACCCAAAAAGCAAAAAAAAAACAAACAAACAAAACAAAACATTGGGGCTGGAGCAATAGCACAGTGGGTAGGGCGTTTGCCCAGTACGCAGCCGACCCAGGTTCAATTCCCAGCATCCCATGTAGTCCCCTGAGCACTGCCAGGAGTAATTCTTGAGTGCAAGATCCAAGAGTAAACCCTGTGCATCACCGGGAGTGACCCAAAGAGCAAAAAAAAAAAAAAGAAAAAAAAAGAAAAACCTGTAGCAGTGAGTTCCCACTTCACCATAGCAACACACACACACACACACACACACCCTTGGAATGGAGACCATCTGTAATTACTTGTTGTAACACTGATAACTCACAATGGTGAAGTAAACTATTCTTATCAATGCGGTTTTTGGGGTTTTTTTGTAATGCACAATTCTTTAGGAGTCAAATGCAGCTATTTCTAAGATCAGTGTTCTCTCTCAAAGCTGGTTCTTCATATTCTAGTCCCACGAGAAATTCTGAAGAGCAACAACCAAAATATATTCCGCGGTCAAATAAACACTGAACACTCGATTTCTCACCTGGAGCTCTGCCAAGCACATCATCCCATCAGCGTTGGGAGAAGTCCTCCAATAAAGAAACCTGTGTTCCTCAGCGAGCCCAGCACCTCCAGCAGCCGGCCCAGGGGAGCCCTCCACCCCCCTCTTATTATCTCTGTAACAATCCTATTGTCTGGAGAAACGGTTCCAAGGACAACTGGGAAAAAGCCCCAGTGATTGAAGGGCAAGATTCCAGATCCCAGGTGAAGCTGGAGACTCGTGGACACCCCTCACCTTTCTCACCCGGTGGCTGATCCTGAGAAGGCTTTGTCCCTAAGCCACCTTGCACCCAAAGTCTTATCTGTAGCTCCAACTGATCGTGGCCAGGGTGGAATATTCCTGTGCAATCTCCTTGTGAGGGAGCAAAGGGTGACTGCCTGCAGAATCCGAAGCCTGCGTTTTCCTACCACGCCCTCAGCCTCGATGCTCAAACTTCTATGCTGCGTCCCAGGATGATGGCCCTAGTACCACGCTCCTCTCCATAATCTGCATCTCCTCTCTCTGGGCGCTAGGGACGCTCTCCGGGACCACGCCCAGAGTGCGGAGGTGACAGAGGTGGGGAGTTCAGCATGCCCCCTCCCCCTCCCCCACCACCTCAAGGTTCACCGATTACAACCTGTGCTGGGAAATAGCCCAAAAAACTGAGAAACACAGAGAGAGAGAGAGAGAGAGAGAGAGAGAACACTCAAAGCTCCGGCTTGCAAAGATGTGAGCTTGACAAATGACCCGAGCTCGGGAGTGCGGTGATGGAAGGGCTGGGGCCAGCCAGAGGAGACGTGGAGCCCAGTGCGTGAGAGAGCAGCCAGCTCCAAGAGTCCCTGACACCGAAGATGAAATTTATAGGCGACACAAAGGCCACAGTGACCTGGTGGGAAAGAGGAAACTCGGAGGGGGCTGAAAGCAGAACTGAAAAGCAAACACATAAATTGTGGAGGGCTTGGCAGAAAAGAGTGAGATAAGGAGAAGAGGGGCTCTGGGGGGAAGTGCTGGGAATTGATTAAAATGCGCTGGATTTATGGGGCAGGACACACACGTGCTGATAACGGGGCTGGTCTGCTAAAGAATGTGCCCGTTGGCTGGTCCTCCACAGAAAGTTGGGCTAAGCTTGTCAGGCTGCGCACTGCAACCAGGAACGTGTGATTCATACGAACTGGTTCTCGGAGCAGAAGGGAAAGGTCGCTTTCTGCCACAGTTTTCTCTCGGGGCTGGAGGTAAAGAAGTCGTGGCCACTGCGCAGGGTCGGGGAACAGTAGGGCCCGGCCTTGCAGCTGCGTCAAGTGGTGTCGTTGCTATGAAAACCGATAGAAAAAAAAAAGAACTAGAACTGCCAGATGCCACAGAGGTTCCTCTCCTGCATCTATACCCCTAAGAGCGGAAGGAGAGCTTAGAGTGCGGCTACGTAGTCTAGCAGCACTGGTGGCCGTCGCCGGAAGGTGGAAAGACTCTATTGACTGAGGCATGAACAAACAAATATTGTATGTCCATACAGCAGATTATTATTTCACCTTTTAAAAAAAGAGGAGGGGCCGGAGCGATAGCACAGCGGGTAGGGAGTTTGCCTTGCACGTGGCCGACTTGGGTTCGATCCCCGGCATCCCATATGGTCCCCTGAGCACCGCCAGGGGTAATTCCTGAGTGCAGAGCCAGGAGTAATCCCTGTGCATTGCCAGGTGTGACCCCCTCCAAAAAAAAGAGGACATTCTGATCCATGCAACAACACCATTGAACCCCAAGGATCATATGCCAACTCCCAATGACAGGTAATGAGTCCACAAACGTGAGAGCAGGCCAGCTGACACAGGTGCCACCGCAGACATCCTTGAGCCCAACATCTCCTAGGAAGTCTCCACTCCTGAACCTGACAGCAAAGTCAGGGGTCCCCCTTGCCCCCCTGGCCATCTGCCGGGCTGCGTTGCAGAAGCATGCATCATCATCCCAGCCATGCAGAGGGAGTCTTGATTCCATGAGCGCTGGTTTGGTTTCTCTGGGCCGGAAGTCTGATGCACATTGAGAAATCCATGAAGAAATACGGATGTGGTGGACCCCTGGGGCTTAACATGCTCAGCATTCTCTCAAGGTTAGGGGGAAAGCATTGCAGAGGGCTCTCCGTCTAAGAGGGGCGAGAGCTGGGCCTTACTGCTCAGAGAATGCCCTGGGAAGCCAAACTAGAGGGGGAGGGTTAGGACTTAGAGGGAAGCAGTGAAGAATCCTTGGGTTGAGTTATTTTGGAAAGATCACGTGGCCACACCAATCCTAAGGGGGCAACGTGTAGTCTGACAGTGAGTCTAAGAAGTTAAAAAGTTACACCAACCTTCAAAAGGAATTAGAAGCCCCAGCCAACGTCTGTCTCACTTATGAAAACTCACCAGGTATGACATTTAGCAAGGACGAAAGGAGGGGCGTGGGGAGAGCCTAATGAGGGCCTAATGCGGGCCTGGGTCCTGCTGTGAAAAGCAACGGTTTTGATTAAACACCCATATGCCCACTTCCCTTAGAGAACCAAGAGACGCTGGTGGGTGCTGTGACACAGAAAACCCACAGTCACCACGTCTGTTTAACATCCGGGGACAGACCAGGAGCTCGGGGCGAAGTGCCTAAGTTCCAAAGTTAGTAAGTTCCTCTTAAGAGCAGAGGCAAAAATAGCTTCATCTGCTACCCAGGTGTCCTCCGTGGTTTATGTGGGAGCCGGAGACCAGCCCAGAGCCGGGCTGGAGGCAGAACCGATAAGGCAGGAGTGCTGCTGTGCGCAGATACCACTCTTGCGGTTTGGAGATAAGAACAATGATTAAGGAACTGGAGTCTGGAGTGGACCTTCGCGTCTCGAGCAGGGCCCACCTCACACTGTCCAGGAAGAGTCAGAGGACAGAGCCCGTCCCCCCACCCCCCCCACCTCTGAAGGATTTAAGGGTCTCCAGGAAGAGGGACGCCTAGTCCAATTGAGAGACATGCTGGGATTATTCAACATTTATAGAATTTTCAAATGTGCAATAAGGCTTGGTCGACAGGAGTTGAATTGTGTTCAGCGTTTAGATATCTTGGGGCCAGAGTGATAGCACAGTGGAGAGGGCGTTTGCCTTGCATGCCGCCAACCTGGATTCGATCCCCAGCATCCCATAGGGTCCACGGAGCACCGCCAGGAGTGATTCCTGAGTGCAGAGCCAGGAGTAACCCCTGTGTGTCATCGGGTGTAAACCGGAGAGAAAAAAAAAAATAGATGTCTTTGTCTTTTGTTCTTATGTGAATAGCCAAAATTTTAAATTGATTTTTAAAAACTCATTCAAGGGTTCTGAGAACCTATTTGAAAAAAGTGTCTGCTCACAGCAAAGTGACTGGAGGAACTTCAGCTTGCTGTGAATGGAGGATGTGTGGAGTCTTGGATGATGATTTTTTTTATTAAAATTTGTTTTGGTTTGGGGGCCAAATTCAGTGGTGTTTGGGGCTACACCCAGTTCTGCCCTCCTGTCCCTCCTTGCGGGTCCCTCCTGTCAGTTCTTATGGGACCGTGTGGAGCCAGGGATGGAATCAGGGTCTCCTGCATGCAAAGCAGGTGCTCAGCCCACATAACTATCTCTCCAGGTCTGATAGTGACTTTATTACCTATTGTAAATTTTCCTTTAGTCGCCCTGATTTAAAATTTTACAACATTGGGGCTGGAGTGATAGCTCAGCGGGTAGGGTGTTTGCCTTGCATGCGGCCGACCCGGGTTCGATTCCCAGCATCCCATATGGTCTCCTGAGCTCAGCCAGGGGTAATTCCTGAGTGCAGAGCCAGGAGTGACCCCTGTGCATCGCCGGGTGTGACTCAAAAGCAAAAAAAAAAAAAAACCAAATAAAATTTTACAACATTATCAACGACAGGGTCTCAAGCATACGACATTCCAACACCACACCCCCACCCTAGTGTCCATCTCCCTTCGCCATCCAACACCCCTCCTTCTCACTCCCTCATTCCCACCACCATGGTGGGCTCCCTTCTGCAGACCCGCTCTGAGAGTCTGATGCTCTGGGCCATTACACATTCCCTTCCTGTGTTTCTTTATATCCCGCATCGGAGGGGAATTATTCTGTCTGTCCCTATCCTCCTAGCGGACTTCACACGACATCATACTCTTCAGATCCACTCATGTAGCAGCAAATTACATGTTTTTATCTTTTCTTATAGCCGAGTAGTGTTTCTTTGTGAACATCCACCAGCTTCCTTATTCACTCATCTGTTCTTGGACACCTGGGTTGTTTCCAGACTTTGGCTTTGGTGAAGAGTGAGATAATGGACATAGGCATGTAGACGTTCATTCTGAAGAGTTTTCTGGACGCTTGCGGGTAGAAGCCCAGAAGTAGAATTGCAGGGTTATATGGAAGCTCAGAGCTTGAGCTTAGAGAGGTAATTCAAATTGTTTTCCAAAAAGACTGAAGGGCTGGAGCGATAGCACAGCAGGTTAGGGTGTTTGCCTTGCATGCAGCAAACCCGGGTTCAATTCCCAGCATCCCATATGGTCCCCTGAGCACCGCCAGGAGTAATTCCGAGTGCAGAGCCAGGAGTAACCCCTGTGCATCGCCAGGTGTGACCAAAAAGAAAAAAAAAAGGTTGAACCAGTTGACATTCCAAACAGGTAATGACTTGGGGTCTCGTAGGGGGGGGGAGGGAAAGGATCTTCTATGAGACCCCGCATTCCTCATCACTGTGGGCCACCCCCTGGTTGTTCCTAGGCCTCTGGGAGATGGGGACGGCGACCGAGCTGCCAGGGGAAACAGGCCAAGGCACAAAACCCATTCCCACCTGGGGTGGTCCGGTGCCCCTTGCCCCTACGAGACCCCAAGTTGCCAAACATGAACGAGCTCTCTGGCTGCTGATTGAGCTGCTTATCAGCCATGATCCAAGAGACTCAGAAACAAAGCTCGGAGCAAAAAAAAAAAAAATGGGGCCGGAGCGATAGCACAGCGGGTAGGGCGTTTGCCTTGCACGCAGCTGACCCAGGTTCGATCCCCGGCATCCCATATGGTCCCCCAAGCACTGCCAGGAGTAATTCCTGAGTGCAAAGCCAGGAGTTACCCCTGAGCATCGCTGGGTGTGACCCAAAAAGCAAAAAAAAAAAAAAAGAAACAAAGCTCGGAACACGACAGCTTTTGGCAGAAATCCCTCTAGATTTAATCATTAAAACTTCAGAATTCCAAAATTGCGCGGCCACAATAACGGCCGCGCATCATCATATGCAATTCATAATCAGCAACAGAAAACAAAATTGTCTAATGTTGCCTTTTTGGTAGATCTGAGTGTTGGGGTAAAATCCCAAATAATAATGGTGAGTTTGGTGTCAAAATGTTGAATGTAATCAAAGTAGAGAGAGAGTAACGTGGAAATCGTATGCCACATGGGTAGGGGGGAGGGAATGGGATGGGGAGGATACTGTGGGTTTTGGTGTTGGAAAAATGGGTCAGGTGTTTCATCATTGTATGACTGAGACTTAAACCAAAAACTCTGTAACTGCTCTCACAGTGTTTCAATAAAAATTTAAAAATTAAAAATTAAAAAAACAAACAAATAAATAAGTTAAATTTAAAAAAATTAAAAAACAAACAAACTGGGAGATCAAAGCCGATTTGTCCTTCTTTTTCGGATAGAATAGGAATGCCATTTGCATGCTTAGTAAATTAGGGCGAGTGCCATTAGAGTGGGGGGTGTGGGGCACTTTTAAACTCATCATCAGTGCAGGAGGGCTCCTATGGGGAGGCTCGTACGTGCACAGTGCCATGTGTCATCTGGACCCCTTTCCAGACAAGACTCTGCCTGGGCAAAATGCCCCAGTGACTCACGACTTGGTTACATAACTCTATTTTGCATTTCGGGTTGAACAACTTGGATTTGTTGCAGGTACAATTCAATTAAATATGGAATTCATTATTTGGAAAATATTCGCTGGAAATCAAGCTTTTGTGTACTTTCGATTAGACACTCCCAGTGGTGTGGGGACACAGCTGTGCAGAGCTGTGCCTTGAGGATTAAATGATGCCACATCAGACAGTCCCTGGAGGCAAGGGAGGGGCCTTCCAGCAGGGACCCTGACTCTGGAAACGCCCATCAAGGAAACCAGCACTGAAAACAGGGATCGGGGAGAGGGGGTGGCCTTCCCAGGCCCTGGGGTCTTTCACTCTCCTACGTGGGAGTTTCTACCCCACCAGTTGTCCCAGAATGTTCTACCCCAACATTCAGCCTTGATGGTCCTAGCCAGGACCAGCCTTGAGTCCCCAACTGGTAACAGGTTTGGTCTAGCCACAGTCATGCTCCCTATCTTAGAACTGAGTGTATCTCTGGATCCCTCCTCCAGACACCCCTTGATCTGCTTCCAGGCCCACAGCTCAGGACCCCCCATTCTCTCCTGCTGTCCCCTCCCCCAGAAGGAAGCTGAGGTGCCCACGTGATGCTTGGATGCACACAGGGCCGAACTTGTCCGGAGAGATATTCTAAATTGTCGATGGGTAGATCTGAGGCAAGTTTCACACTTGAAGTTCTGAGTTCAGACTAGGGATTGATTTTAATCATGTTTGAACTTATGATTTTGAAAGAGGGGCTGAGCCAGGCCCGGGCTGGGCTTGGGTGAAGAAGACATCAGTTGAGAGTTCCTTCAGTGGCTCCAGATGGCTCCTGCATGGGCTTTGGCAGAAGTTTCTAGAATCTTAAACCATAGTGGGCAAAATCAGGGATTTCCCCACATTTCTACCAGGACCTTACTCAGTGCCAGAAAGGACTTCAGCTAATCTCTGATCCTTTTCTTTTCTTTAAAGAGAAAAAAGAGTGGCAGGGAGGAGGGGAAGAAGGTGGTATTGAGGAATGACAGAACCAAATATCCAAATCAGAGAATCAACAACACTGCAATCAAGAGGCCCCAACTTTAACCACAGAACTTAGAAAGGTACCTGTAAAGAGAACAGGCTGGGGGTGGGGGGAGAGGGGTGGCTATGGGAGGAACCTGGAACACTGGTGGAGGGAAATTGACACTGGTTGTGGGACCGGTGCTGCAATATTGTATGTCTAAAACTCAACTATGAATAACTTTGCAAATTAGGGTGCTTTAATACAATTTTTTAAAAGAAATTTTAAAACGTTTCTTAAAGATCCTGTGATTTGCAATACTGTTGATGGTGGTTTCGTGCACTTTATTCCAGCATCACGCATATCACAGAACACCTGCTTCCTTCACCAAGGTCCCTCTCTCCTTACACACACACACACACACACACACACACACACACACACACACACACGCATGCACACACACAGCTGTGTCGCCTTTGGCCCTTTGCTGCTCCCTTTCCGTGTTTCTTTATACCCCGTTCATGAGAGAGATCATCCCGTGGCCGTGATCTCTTTCCTTCTGACCCACCTCACTCAGCATGACCCCGTCAAGCTCCATCCATGTCACCGACCTTCCCTTGCCCGAGCTCACTGATAAGAATCGACCGCATGATCCATGCAGCCCACTGTGATTAATGCATACTTGCTTTGGCTTCCATGAAATGGGATAGAATCGACCAGGAGGGAAAGGGCCAAACTTACCACTTGTGTTTGGTCTCTTCCTAGCAGAAGCTGCCAGCTCACCTGACTTATTGCTTTGCTCCTAAAAACACCTCCTTACTCCGTCAAAGACATTCTCCCACCGGTAACAGTACCCCTGTACTGTGCTTTGGGATGCCAGGAACTGTAGGGACCTCAGCATCGAGGTCTCTTTCAGCCATCATCTTTGGGTTTGCCAAGGTCCTAGAGTAAATTCTGCCAGCTGGAGGTGCTTAATAAATGTATTTTCAAGTTGGACCTGGAGCAATAGCACAGTGGGTAGGGCATTTGCCTTGCACATGGCCGACCTGGGTTTAATTTCTCCACCCCTCTCGGAGAGCCCGGCAAGCTACTGAGAGTATCTCACCCACACGGCAGAGCCTGGCAAGCTCCCCATGGCATATTCAATATGCCAAAAACAGTAACAAGATTCACAATGGAGACGTTACTGGTGCCCGCTCAAGCAAATCAATGAGCCATGGGATGACAGGTTTTTTATTTTTGACAGACAGGCCTTAAAAAACTAGGATTATGGGAGGTCAGAGAGATAGCACAGAGGGCAGAGTGCTGGCCCTGCACGCAATCAACCCAAGTTCAATCCCTAGTACCCCAAATGGTCCCTTGAGCCCTGCCAGGGGTGATCTCTTAGCAGAGAGCCAGGAAAAGCCCTGAGCACCAGGTGTGGCTCAGAAAAGCAAACCCAAAACCAGGATCAAAGTGGATATAATAAATCAACTTTTTAAAAACCATTTACTCCTGCATCCATGTGAGTACAGGTTCATGTGTAAAATGGATTGTTTACTGAGGCTCATAATGAAGCAAAGTATCAAAGCCATGGATTGTGTCCAAACCGTTCATTTTCCACTTGGGAGGACAGAACTCCTGGGGAAGGAGGGATTGGTCTAAATCCATTAAGCAAACGAGCAATAGATAGACATCTAGAGCCGGGACTTGAACACTGCCTCCCACACACGCTTTCTGTTATGAGTTGCCATGCTCCTGTTTGAAGGTTTCCTACCCCGAGAAGAATACAGGATCTTGGTCCTGAGGGGTATGGGATTTCCCAGCAGAGAGCATATTAATGCATCAAACAGGAGTGACCATCACTTGTCAGAGAATGAGGTTGGGGAATGGAAGTGGTGTGAGGGGCGTCAGAGGAAAATCTCAGAAGGGTTTTCGGATAGGGAATGGTGTAGCGACATGGTTTTCACCATAAGGAAGAAGGGAGGCTTTGCAGTTATTCACCACTTGGCATAAACCAAGAAACCATGAAGAATCTATTAAAGTTTCATTCAAGAGAAAAGTTTCCAGAAGATTTGTGATTGACTCTTTTGGGGTGTAATTAGCCTGTTGATCTGAGGACAATTATCCCTGGGACAATTCTACCTCTGGGCTTGGAGTTGGATTGGGCTACATCCTTATGCCACTATTGCTGACAACTTTCTTCCTACTTTCAAAGATCTTCTAAAAAATAAAAATCAGCTTTTATTAAAATAATTTGCTTTTTAAAATAATACCCCCCTTCCCACCCCAGTGCCATTACCACTCAACAGCAGTCATTTAAAAACTGTGTTCTGGGGCTGGAGTGATAGCACAGCGGGTAGGGCATTTGCCTTGCACGCGTCCGACCCGGGTTCAAATCCCAGCATCCCATATGGTCCCCTGAGCACCGCCAGGGGTGATTCCTGAGTGCATGAGCCAGGAGTGACCCCTGTGCATTGCTGGGTGTGACACCCCCCCCCAAAAAAAAAAGCAAAAAAAAAAACTGTGTTCTTTCGTTCAGTCATTTAAGAACTGGGAGTTCTTTGGCACTATTGCAGCAACGTGGGGAGATGCCATCCTTGACAACATCGACAAGGAATACGATCGACTGGTTCAGCACCTCCATGACTGCATGAAGAATGCCGAGAGTGAGAAAGCCACAGACAAAGCCTGTCTTTGGAAACTCTCGAGCTCATTCGACAACGTGGTTTGGCTCAAGCCTCAGGCAACCACAAGCTAATATCCGAGCTCGAAAAGCTGTGCAGAGAAGCGATAAAGGGACACCTCAAAGAGAGAGGAGCAGCAGTGTTGGTCGATGCGGCAGAAGCCGGGAAAAGTACTCGCAACGCTCGCCTGTCCTTCGCCAACTACAAGACCAAGATGACTGCCCTCCAACGTCCTATGGATCTATCACATCTTCCAGAAAGGCAATAGAGAGGATTATTCACGACTTCTACTCGGATCTCTTTGACTGCCACGTCCACCTGCCCACATACCAAATTCCACAGGATGGATATGTCATTGGATATGTCATTCCTAATGTCCTCCCTTTCGAAATCCAACACGCCATTTCGTCGGTAAAGACGCATACAGCACCTGGTCCAGACAAGGTCAGACCCAAACATCTGAAGAATCTGCCACCAGTACTCATCAATACACTGGCTCGGCTCTTCACATGCTACCTGTCTGAATGCAAGGTTCCGTCCCAGTGGAAAACTAGCAGGACCGTTCTGTTGCACAAGAAGGGGGACATCCGTGACATCAACAACTATCGCCCAATCTGCCTGCTGTCTGTCATCTACAAGTTGTTCACTAGTGTCATCCTGAATAGAATAGGAGAACATTAGATGAAGGACAACCATGTGAGCAAGCCGGTTTCCGAAAAGGATTCAGCACTCATTGAAGTTTCTCGAGAGTTCAAGATGCTGCTCTGTCTAACGTTCATCGACTTAAAGAAGGCCTTCGATTCTGTTGAGACTGAAGCAGCCATCGAAGCCCTGGCCAAACAGGGCTTCAAACTCAGTACATCGAGATCCTTCATGAGCTGTATATTACGGATTCACCACTAGGATCTCACCATTCTACAAAGAAGTGATCATTGACATAAAGAGAGGGGTTTGGCAGGGTGATGCCATTTCACCGAAACTCTTCAGTGCCACCCTCGAGAACGTCATGCGACGACTGGAATGGGAAGGAATGGGAGTAAAGATAGACGGTTGGCAATTACACCACCTCCGCTTCGCTGATGACATCGTTCTCATAACACCAAACATTAGCCAAGCGGCACAAATGCTGGCCGACTTCAACCACGAGTGTGGAAAGGTCAGACTGCAGCTGAACCTTAACAAGACGATGCTCATGAAAAACAAACTAGTCCCTGACGCTCCATTTGCTCTCAATGGAACAAACATCTCCGAATGTAGCAGCTATGTGTACCTGGGTCGAGAACTCAACATGAGGAATGACTTGGCGCCAGAACTTCGCAGGAGGAAGAGAGCAGCGTGGAATGTCTTCAAGAGTGTCGAAGAAGTGGTTAAGAGGACGAAGGATCTTCGACTCTGGGCACACCTTTTCAATTCCACTGTTCTTCCTGCACTAACGTATGCCTCAGAGACCTGGGCCCTACGCAAACATGATGAGAACGCTATTCGGGTATCCCAAAGAGGAATCGAAAGAGCTATGCTAGGAGTATCATGTCTCGTTCAAGTGAGAGAAGTATCCGGAGTTCCGATCTCCATTTACAATCAAGAATCAAGAACGCTGTCTTGTTTGCCAAGACATCAAAAATCAGATGGGCCTGAAATGTAATGTGATTTAGAGACGACTGCTGGACTAGAGCTGTTACCGACTGGATTCCACGGGATGTCAAAAGACCACGTGGCTGCCCACCAATGAGATGGTCAGACTTCTTCATTAAAACCCTGAATGAACAGTTTGAGGCTCTTCCTGTTCCTGGAGTGAGTAGATATCATTGGGCTACACTAGCACGCGACAGGGACAAATGGAGACATTACTGGTGCCCGCTCGAGCAAATCGAAGATCAATGGGAAGACAAGTGATACAAGTGATACAAGTGAAATTCTTTCGGGCCAAATATTTAGTGATCTATCTCTTTTGACCAGTAAGAAAATTAGTATTTTATTCACCACATGATGTTCAATAATTATAGCCCACAGATCATCAGACTCATATTGTGGCTCCTGACTTTGTGACTTGAAAATGGCAATTCTCAGATTTGATTTTGACACTTTATGCAAGATTCAACATTTTACCAAGAAAGAGGACCCAAATGTTGCCGGAAGAATCTAGGATTTCTGAGCTGAATGTTGAAGGTGCAAGGATACTGTGTTTCGGGGCTGGAGTGATAGCACAGTGGATAGGGCATTTGCCTTGCACACGGCTGACCCAGGTTCGATTCCCAGCATCCCATATGGTCCCCTGAGCACCACCAGGAGTAATTCCTGAGCGAAAATCCAAGAGTAACCCCTGTGTATCACCAGGTGTGATCCCCCCCACCCCAAAAAAAAGCAAAAAAAAAAAAAGGATAAAGGATACTGTGTTTCCTTGTTAATCATATTTTATTTTCATTAACCCCTTTGCGGGGTGGGGAGCTCATGCCCACATCTGAGGCCTGTGGAAGTCCCTGGCACTCCAGTGTCTCCTGAGGACCATTGGGGCATCCATGAGCCCTACGCCAGCATGAGCCCCTGGCTGGTCACTACTGGGTGCATCCCTAAATCTAAAACACTTTCAGGAGTGATCCCTGAGCACAGAGCCAGGAAAAAGCCCTAAGCATCCCTGACTATAGTCTCAACACTCCTTTAAGCCCTAAAAAAAAGAGCAAGCAAAAAAGAATCAGACCCCTCCCCAAGCCCACTCCCACCCCACAGGCCCACATTTTAGCTCAAGTACTCAGGCTCCTTCTTAGGCTTTTTCTTCCTTTCAACAGCAGAAACCGGAAGTTTGACTTCACATCTCCTGACGCTCTTCTGCACGTATGGTTCTATTTCCACCAAGGACCTGTGCCATCATCCAACATCTACAGCTCAATGGAGCCCACGGCAGAGTGAAAATGAGAACAGGGGTCCAGAGGAAGAGCTCAGTGGCTCTTACAGCGCCACTCTTAGAGCGCCCGCCTTGCAAACCTGTGGCTGGGAGTTCGATCCCCAGAGTCACCAGATGCACAAAGCATGATCTAGCAGCTCACCTGGCAATGATCTCTGGTCTTCTGCAAGTGATTTCTGGGCACACCACACCCAGGTACATGCAGGTACTGCAACTAAAGTATACAGCCCCCGGCAACACAACTAAAAACAGAGGTGTGAGGACCAGGCAGCGGGCCTTCCGGGGAGCATGGTGTAAGCACTGTCCCAAAGGAGTGGACACATGGGGGAGCACTGTGGACAAGTGTGCACGCAGCACTGGGGGTCACCACAGCCATCCAGCAACACCCAAAACAACCAAGAGAAGAGGAGTGGGGGGGAGAGAATAATTTATGAAACCAAATTAAGCTAAATCTAACCCAAGTCAGGAAATAAGTAATCATGAGAAGTCTCTCCTCAGCTGCACAGATGAGTCAGAAGACTTGTACTCTTTTTTTTTTCTTTCCAAGTCACACCCAGTGATGCTCAGGGGTTACTCCTGGCTCTGTACTCAGGAATTACTCCTGGCGGTGCTGGGGGGACCATATGGGATGCTGGGGATCGAACTCTGATCGGTCACATGCAAGGCAAACACCCTACCCGCTATGGTATCACTCTGGCCCCAGACTTGTACTTTCTTGATCAAACCAGCCAGCATTTCCGCCCCACCCGAACCTTTATCATGGGTCCAAGTCTGGGGTGTTCCAGTGCTGGGCGTCAAGGATGGTCACCGGACACAGGAAGCACGTGGCAGGATCTGTGGGTGTGGACGGCAGAGCTCCCGCAAACTGCTATGTGGACACCCCCACGCTGACCTCATTAAGACCAACATTTCTGGTGCTCCTCAGCCCCATGGGAATCGCCCGATGTCTTCACACCTGAACCCCACAGAATACACACGTCCTGGTAATGGTGGCGTCATGGGAGCTGAACTTTCCAAACTGTGGCAAGGACCTTAACGTTTCTGTTAGTGAAACCACATCTTCTTCATCTGAAGCCCCAAGTTCTCAACTTCCTGGCTGCCTGTGACAAGGTGCTATTAGTGTGTGCAGGAGAACTAATTAAATAAAAAAAAAATGCACGTGGAGGTGCTAAAAAACCTCCCAGCTGGAGGTATGTGACTCACCTCTCCCTCCTGTAGACCTGAACTTTGCATCCAAGTGCTGAGTCCTTTAGACAAGGCTGTTCTCTTTGTTAAATCTTTTTTTTTTTTAATCCAATGCAGCGGCCCAGTGTTCCTTGGGAAATACATTGCTTAGGTTCTGGTAGTTTGCAAAGAGATTCTGAGAAGTGTTTGTTTTGTTGCTCCTAGGTACAAGAGGGCACTAAATTCAGGTTACCCTCAATGAGGATGTTCCGGGGGGTACAGGCTTGCAATAATGCTGGCTGGAGTAAATAAGTTCATTTACTTATTACTTCACTGAGGAAGTGATTAGTGAGAAGAGTGACATTTTAAAGATCCATTGGAAAAGAATGAATTTCCAGTTGGAATACCACCATCTGAAAGAAATAAGGGTGGATCCTACTTCTATCCTTATTCTCAAACCATTTTTTAATGTATCAAATCACTGTATCACTGTCATCCCATTGTTCATCAATTTGCTTGAGCTGGCGCCAGTAACATTTCCATTCATCCCTGTTGCATGCTAGTGTAGCCCGATGGTGTATTGGGGGCTCTTTCAGGATCAGGGGAATGAGGACCGTCATTGTTACTGTTTATGTCATATCAAGTATGCCACAGGTAGCTTGCCAGGCTGTGCCGTTCGGGCTGGATACTCTCAGTAGCGTGCTGGGCTCTCTGAGAAGGATAGAGGCTATTGGGGTGGCCTCTGATTGCCTTTATAGGTGTTCCCAGTCAGGCACATATATATTTCCCTCTATGATTTGTTGCCTACTGTCTGAACCCCATCAAATATGGTGTGGTAATTATGGGAAATGAGTAGAAGTGTTTTATGATGTGTTGCGTGGCTGCTTTTGTGGCTGCACAGTCCAGGAATCTGTTCACTCATATGTGAGGCCTGGAGCGTGGTGGCGGTTGAGTTGTGGAGGTGAGCTGCGGGGCTGGGTTCCTTGGGGCAGGGAGGGCTCTCACCCGCCCCCCCCTCCGGGCACCCTGAGTGAAAACAGCCTGGTGTGGGGTCCGGTGGCATGGTTATGGGGGCCTCATTTTATGCTCCGTTTCGGGAGAAGCAGCCATGAGTTCTGGATGGTGGCCGATAAGATTATTTGGTGCTGGCAGGAGGTGGCTTATGGGTGTGACTCCTGGGTCTCCGGAGACTGGGGGAAGCAGGCAGAGGATCTCTGCTCCCAGGTCCCGTTGAGCCCATAGTCCAAGGTCACAAAGTTCCGCATTACCTGGGTTCCGTGGGACTTCGCTCATGCGTGAGTTTCGGCCAGAGCAAGCTTTCCACAATGTATCAAATAGTGAACATTTTTAAGTGGGAAGAAAACAGTAGGGAAGAGAAAGTTTTAAAAAGACATTTGGTGGAGGAAGCCTTTGAGTAAAGTGCAGGATATAGACACCATTCAAATGAAATGGCCAGAGAGAAAGTACTTGCCTTGCACACCACAGACCCAGGTTCAATCCCTAGCACCCAAAATAAGGTTTCCCAAGCCCCACCAGAGCAGAGCCAGGAGTAAGTTCTGAGAATAGCCAGCTGTGGCCACACATAAAACTAAAAACTCAGATCCAAATAACAGAGACTTTCAATATAGAATTGTACTTCACAAGAACAAATAGAATGAAGAGAGACAATCTCCCAAGTCTTATTAATGAATGAAGTCAGGGAAAGAGCTGCCTGTCCTCAGTTTATCTGCTCAGTACACTGGATTATTTTCCATCTTATATTCCCCATATTCTCTATTGCACTTCTTGAGTGATGTCCAAGATGCAGTTTCCCTGCTTACGGCTTCAGATTCTAATGACAGCACATGACATCATTCCACAGAGCTGTCTTGGTCCCGCATGATCCAGTGGGACCCCTCAATAAGGAGAGGGTGAAGACACAGGATGCATGAAAATCAAGTCCAACCAAGAGAACCTGTGGGTTTGACAATCGAGAGTAAAGAGATGTGGGGACAAGAAAATAAAAAAAAGGTGGGCGAGACTAACTGCAGGCCAAACTGCAAGGCCCACACTTAAAACACGAGCAGAGGTGCTAACTCATGATGTAGAAGAGATTTCTATGCGCTTATTTAGATTTCTGAAATCTATTGGTCGTTTGCATTTGTCCTTCGGTTCCTAATTCTCAGTGCCCGAGACCCTCGTGATTTCCTCAGGGATGAGAGCAAACAAAGGTGCTCTTTGTTGTACGAATGAAACATTTCAGGCCAGGCGGGGAGTACAGGGCTGGCCACCAAGGGAGCAAATCATATGATTAAAGGAAGGAAGTTTCTACCCCCAGGGGTCTGGAGTTTACCGGGTTGATGCCAGCACTACAATTTGTGTTAATTAAGCCACACTCAAGTGCGGGCCACCAGTGGTCTGCTGCAGCATCCACGTGTGAAGTCAACCCCCAATGGCTGATGACGCATCACGCTGTCACATCTCTGAGACAGCGCTCCAGGAAAACCCAGCAGGACCGAGTTCCAAAAGCTTCCAGGCAGGGGAACAATAAGGAGGTGATGGGGAGGGCCCCTCCCCCCATGCCAGGCCTCATGCATCTCTGCCAACTGGGTGTGCCTGGGTGTGTCATAATCTGTGATCTAGCAGGTAAAACATGGCTTTGAGTTCTCTGAGTGACTCTAGCAGATCAAAGGACTCCAGGATGAGGTGATGAGAACCTTCTATCCGCAGGTGGTGAAAGCACAGAGAATACCTTAAACGTGTGAGTGTGTGGCCTCTGATGGGGACAGGGAAGTCCCAGGGGACAGGACCATGGCCCTTGATGTGGAACCGTGGCTTCTGATGTGGTCTCTGATTGTGCTGGAATTGATTGGGATAGAAGGACACCAGCAATACCTCAGAACTGCTCCACGGTTGGGGATGGCCACGCCCCTGGTCCCCATACACACGAGAATTAGGTATTAGATTCATTTCACTGGAAGGAAAGAGGGTCTTGGGACCTTAGGGTACTGCGTGGATATCTATAAGCAATTGATAGTAATAAATAGCAGCATAAAAGCATATCATTCCCCTGCTTTACAAAGTCAACTTCAACATCATCTTTATCCTGAGCATATTCAACCTCAGATATCTAGATGATTAGTGCTTTTTTAGGGTTTGAAAAGGAATAGAAATCCAATTTGGGTCTCATTCTCAGGCTGAAGGAGAAACTCGGTAATCAATCAGTAATTAACTGAAGGTTATCTAAAGCAAAAAATGTTTGATTTTTTTTTAATACTATGTTGTCAAGGGTACTATCATGCCATTCACAAGAGGCCTACTCCAGTATTAGGAGTAATTAGGAGTAATTGTGCAGGGCACCCAGGGGATGGTTCAATGACTAAGGGATGGCTAAGAGCACATGCCGTAGAAGTGTATGGCCATTAGTTTAATCTCCAGGCCCCCAAATGCACCCAGCACAGGCCTGGTATCTCTTGGTACCTCTGCTCTGTGTGGTCCCCAGATTTGATTTCTGGGTGCACCGCAGTCAAAGGGGTGTGAGCCCCAGGGAGTGCCACAAATGAAAGATGCGCAAGCACTGTGACCAGGAAGTGCCACCCCTGGAGAGCCCAGACATGAGCCCGGCAGTGACAATCACAAGCACCTCAACCCGGATGCTGTGGGCAACTCGACCGAAGCACATGCACGACCCCAGGAAAACGCAACCACCTGGCGACCCTCAGAGAGAGTCAGGCTTCTGTGCAACCCCTGGTCACCACAACAGTAGCCACCGGAGTGTCCAGTTAGGCCGATCCACCTGCTTTACATTCAAGTTCAAAGAGGGCAGAGACCACATCTGCTGTTTGCTTTGCACAGGGCCCAGCAAACAGGACACGGAGTTAGTTGTCCCCTAAAGCACAGGGGTTGTTTCGTGGACGCAGCAGTGGAGCCAGTGACAATGATAGGGTGGAGGGGGAGGGCGGGACTCCAGGCGAACTGACTTATGTAATTGGTCATCTTGACTCTCACCTGCCCAAAAGGCATCCAATCAAAATAGGTCACAGGATGGCTGGGGGTGGGAACTGGCCGCTGATAAAGGAAGCCCCTGCCAGGCACCCTCTGTGCCCCCTCACCCATGCACAGACAGAAGGCTGGCCCGCAGGGGTCTCACCCGATGTAGCTAGAAACCAAAGAAAGGGAGTCGCGGGGAGCCCTAGAGAGTTCCGGAGACAAGTTACAGGGCAGCAAGTCCAGCAAGGGGACAGGAGACAGAGCTCCAGCTGCAGATCTGAGACTAGCAAAGTGCTCACTGGACAGAGCATGGGTGCGGGTAAGACCAGGCCAGCGTCCACTGGAGCAGAGCAGATGGCCAGAAACAGGATTAAGCACTTCGTACACCGGACTGGCCACGGAGGGACAGGATGAGCGACGTCACACACTGGTAAAGGGACAGGCTGTCCAGGGGGGAGGGACCTGTACGATCAGCTGTAGCTTCTTGAGCATCCAAGTTTCATGTGCAAACAAACCTTTCATAGAATTTTCAAGAATCCGGGCTGGAGCGATAGCACAGTGGGTAGGGCATTTGCCTTGCACACGGCCAACCCAGGTTTGAATCCCAGCATCCCATATGGTCCCCTGAGCACCGCCAGGAGTGGTTCCTGAGTACAGAGCCAGGATTGACCCCTGAGCATCGCCAGGTGTGACCCAAAAAAAAAAGGGAAAAAAAAAAAAGAATTTTCAAGAATCCAAGAGCTCAGGAGCAAACCCACTTTCATGCTGACAATAATACACATTTAAATGGTCTTTCTTTCCCTCTCTCTCTCTCTCTCATACACACACACACACACACACACACACACACACACACTCATGCCAGAAATCTTCTCCCACAGGTGCCTCCAGAGCAGTGAGAGGCCAGGGAAGGGGTCAGGAGCCCAGGTCCAATAGGTCCCAGACTCCAACCATACACAGAACCACTGCACTTGACCAGAGCACAGAGGAGCCTGTCTCCAACCACTGAGCTCAAGGGCCCCTGACGTGCTCTCTCTGACAGCCCAGGACAGCGTGGCCCTGGTCAAGTCCATCACCCTACTAGTTTCATGCTGCAGAAGAGTCATCTGGAGTCGATACATTTCCTAGTGATCAAAGCAGCAGTGAAATCATTGGAGGTCAAGGAAGGACCTTCACTTGGATATTTCCACTTTCCTTCCCGGTGATCTCGCCGAGATGGCAGAGCTCAGACTTGCGCCGCCCCCCTCCCCCCCCACACCCCACTGCGGGAACGGCTGGTAACTTTGAAGAAATTACGCCATCACCTTTCTTTTTGTTTCCTTCCCTTTCACCAGAGGTGGGAACAAAGAGTGAAGATGATACTGTCATTTCCATCTCTACTATCGCACTGGAAATCACTCCCTGTGATTCTATGATTTAAGTTTTCTTGGAATGAAAAAAGATATATTGTGTTAACTGAAAGGGGGAGGGGGAGATTGGACAGCCCATTGTCAAGGAAACCAGCTTCCACTCCACCTCTCAATCCTCTCTCTCTCTCTCCCTCTCTCTCTCTCTCAGACACACACACACGCACACACACACACCCTGCCTGTTAATGCAGTGACCTTTAAACTCTCCATCTGACATTTTAAATTATTTTTTTTAAAAAACCCGGAGGTTCTCTCTGAAGCTCTTCAAAATGATTCCTAGAACCAGAGCTCGGGGATGGCTTTTCTAATTCTGGAGAAGCCGACCCTCGGCAGTTCAGAGCAGCCTTATATCTCAGCAATGTCAGGGCGACCTCGAAGACCAATGTCCAGCAGGAAGGAGAACTTCAGAACCATGAAACAGCACAAGAGTTAGAGAAGCTGGGAGGGCTCAGTGTCAAAGCCCTGAAGCATGGGGGAAGGGGGGAAGAGAAAGAGACACAGAGAGAGAGAGAGAGAGAGAGAGAGAGAGAGAGAATAAAGAGCAAAACAGTTCAATCGCTTGAGCCTTCATGCAAGCACCCATTATGCTTAAAACAAAAAACAATGGAATTTAAAAAGAAAAGAAAAATAAAGACCAAGCGAAAAGGCATGTTAGAGACGGGTCCCATGGACAACTAACCAGCAACATCCCCGTTGCTGGCCCAGGCAGAGTCACTGTGCTTCATGTGCTACGGTGCTACACAGGGGCTTCTCAGAACGCAGCGGTGACCAAGAGCATGTATGACTTTGTATGACTACCATCTCACGGATGACATTTGCAGGGTCGCAAAACCACATGTCTCTCTGGGCTGGGCCTTTGCGTCAAGAGTTTAAGCTTGGGACATGAACACGGCAAGGGCGAGCCTGGTAGATGGACTGTGGGGTGAGACAGATTCACACACCCTGGTCTGTGTGAGCACAGGAGCAGCCAGCAGTTCCAGCCCTGGTCAGCAGCAAAGGCCACCCAGAGGCCGCACACACTGCCCAGGCCTCCGGAATGGCAGGACAGGGGGGAAGCCGCTTCGCACCTTTCCCCCTAAAGAGGTGAGATGGCTGGACCTGGGTTTGCATGGCAGAGTCCAGGTGTGTGTGTGGGGGGGAGCGCGGGGGGGTGTTACATTTAAAGAGGAGCGAGCTCTGCAGGGAACTGAAGGGAAGGGGCAGGAGAGACAGCACGCGCTTTGTATGCAGGCAGCCCGGGGTTCTAGCCCTGTCAGGAGTGACCCGTACGCACAGAAGCAAGTGTAAGCCCTGAACCCCTCTGGGTGTGGCCCCCAGACCGAATCGAAACAGAATTAAAGGGGGTGGGCTGTAGACCTCCCAGGCCTGTGGAGCTGGGCCCTCTCTCTTCCCGCCAGCCTCGGGGGGTTGTGCTGGCCTCTCCCCCAGCACCCAGAGTAGGTTAGCATCTTTTTGTTTGTTTGTTTTGCTTTTTGGGTCACACTTGGCGATGCACTAGGGTTACTCCTGGCTCTGCACTCAGGAATTAACCCTGGCAGTGCTCGGAGGACCATATGGGATGCTGGAAATCGAACCCGGGTCGGCCGCGTGCAAGGCAAATGCCCTCCCCGCTGTGCTATCGCTCCAGCCCCAGGTCAGCATCTTTCCCCACCGGGTAGAGCAAAGCAGGTGCAGGAAGGTGGAGAGACACACGTGGACTGACAGGGGCAGGGCCACTTAGATGAAGCACAGGAGGCCACAGGGCTGTCCACCCTGGGGGTCTTGGTGAGGGAGGAGAAAGGCACCAGGGCCCCAGACAACAGGCTGTGGTGTTTAAGGCGGAGGAGTGGGGTCCTTGCTGGTGAGCACGTTTCCCGGTTGGGCAACCCTGGAGGGCTCCCTGGCTGGCCCTCCCTTTGGGGGCTCTCGCCGCCGCACTGCTCTTGCCTCGGCAAACACCAAATCCCGCCAGGGCCGCTTTCCCTCTTACCCGCTCACAGGTCCGTAGAGACTCCTGAGTGTCAGGTGACTGTCCCAAAAGCCCTGCGGAAAACAGCACCATGGTGAGACCCCACGAGGTGGCGAGCATTCGTACATCGGGGGAGGTAGGGGTGCCTCCCCAGCAATGACCCAGGGGCCGGGGCCACCCGATGGTGCCATGCTTGGCTCCAGGAACGAGATGCTCTCTGGGCATCCCAGGGCCGTGCCTGGCAGTGCCACGGGCCCAGGTGGCGCTGGGATCAAACGTGGGAAGCTCACTCGTACCAGGCAGGAGCTGCAGCTCTGAGCCTTCCCCCTGGCTCCCAGCATCCGGACTTAGCGAAAAAGACAATTCTGGAGCAGAGAGAAGCCCATTACAGAGATTAAAAAAAAAAAGAAGAAGAGAAGCGCTATGGCTTTCGAGGACTTTAGAGTATTAGAACAAACTAGTAGCTTAAAAAAAAAAATTCAGATTGCGAAGAAAAAAAAGTCTTCACCAGCTCTGCCTTAATGGACATCAGAGATCGTTTGTACTTAAACTATTTATGTATAATTGCAACTAAAATATTTGAAAACGATTTGCTTTCTCAACGATGTTAACATTCCCTCTTCGCAATTGGGTTTATATTATTATTATTTTTGGCAAAGCCGCCTCTCCCAGCCGCTCTCGGGGTAAACTTCTGCTGAGTCTCACTCCAAATCAGCCCCAGTCCTGAATTAGCATGATTCGATTTAAATTGTAATTAACAGCAACATTTCGAAACACAAGCAGCGCAGAGCAACTTTGGAGAGAGGATGAACCACAAGACTCATTTGGAGTGGGGACAGCAGGGACACCAGTGCATGGAGGGTTAGAACATTCTAGTAGCCTTGTGTTGTAGGGACGTGGGGTGACCAGAGGGGTTGGAGTGGGGGGTGTAGATAGACCCCAGGGCTCATGCAGGAGCAGGATGTTGAAATTTGGTCGTCTGTGGTACCGTGGGAATAAAGCAACCACCAATTCTGCATGAGGGGTTGGAGGCCGGGGAAGGGCCTCGGGCAGACGAGGCCTGAGGGAGAGAAGAGAGTTGGGGGAGAAGGTCGAAGGGGTGGGTGTCCTTCACACATCCCGTTCTCATTAAATCTGCTAAATGGCTCTGTCTCACCTTGCTCCCTACCCGGGAGCATTTACAGGAATATAAATATAGTCACGAAAAGTACTTGGCAGGGTTTGTGTGTACAAGGACGATGAGCTGAAAGACACATTAGGTAGAAATTACCCACGGCTGTGAGAGCTGGCCTGCTTTCCCCAAACGCTGCCGCTGACCTCATCCCCCAGCTGACCGCAGCTAGCCGGCCCCCTGCCCCAGATCCATGAGATGCCCGTCCCTGAGCCTCCTGCCCCGCTTGGGGTCCTATTTTGACACACCCCTTTCCCCCCCTGGCTCTGGGCAGCCAGTGAAGTCGCCGTGGGTGACAGGAGTCATGCGTTGGCCGCCGTGAGCAGGAAGGTGTTGAAGAAGCCCAGCGGCAAGAGAGACGAGGGGGAGAAAGGCGACAGAAAGGACAAGAAAAGAAGCTGAGCAGGGAGAGGCACAGGACAGAAATAGCTCGTGTCACCTTCTATCGAGTGCCCGGGGCCAGCCTTTCTGACACAGGGCTGGGATAGGGCTATAGAAGGAGGTTATCAGACGGCCCCAACGCAGCCCTTCCTGCCCTGTGGGGCTTAGCGGCCACTCGGGAGCAGGATCTGTGGCTCCTGGCGGGTGGTGACCCTACAGGGAAGCAGGAGACACTGGAGAAAACCCAACAGGAAGGGGGTCTAGCTGACCCCAGCATCCCATATGGTCCCCCAAGCGCTGCCAGGAGTAATTCTTGAGTGCAGAGCCAGGGGTAAGCCCTGAGCATACTGACTTTTGCAAATATGAAAGAAGGGAGGAAGGAAGGAAGGAAGGAAGGAAGGAAGGAAGGAAGGAAGGAAGGAAGGAAGGAAGGAAGGAAGGAAGGAAGGAAGGAAGGAAGGAAGGAAGAAAGGAAGGAAAAAAGGAAGGAAAGAAGGGAAGAAGGAAGGGGAAAAGGAAGGAAGGTAGGAAGGAAGGAAGGAAGAAAGGAAGGAAAGAAGAGAAGAAGGAAGGAAGGAAAAGAGAGAGGGAGGGAGGGAGAGAGGGAGGGAAGGAGGGAGGAAGGAAGGAAGGAAGGAAGGAAGGAAGGAAGGAAGGAAGGAAGGAAGGAAGGAAGGAAGGAAGGAAGGAAGGAAGGAAGGAAGGAAGGAAGGAAGGAAGGAAGGAAGGAAGGTCCTGTACCCGCTCCCTTCCTCGCCTGTGGGGCTGAGTTCTCAGCTGGTCCCAGCGACGCCCCCGCAATACCTGGGCTCTGCAGGTCTAACAGACGTGTCCCTCCCCAACAGAGCAAGGCCCGCCTGGGCATCCCGTGCCCGGAGACAGTGCAGGAGCGCTGTCAGCGACCTCTCTAGATGCATCCCCCACAGCCTCACTCTCCCAGGCTCCCCATCGACCAGGCAGCTCCGTCACGCAGGCCCTGTCCTGTCGTCCTGCCCCTGTCTGGGTGTCCTCGTCTTTATGTCTCTGACGCCTACAGGACCCCCTCCTCCAAGAAGTCCACTGGGATGATGGCAGCCCTGATGGATCTTTCTCTGCCCCCTCTGGACAGTCACAGCTCCCACCTCTGTCTGTCCACTTCGAGGTCCCTCACCATACTTGGGTGCAGAGCCTGAAGGCTAGCACAGCTCCCGCTGTTTCTGCATAACCGAGTCTGGCCCCCGGAGCCTTCCCATGAATGGGCCTTGGTGAATGGATGGAAGGAGGGTAGGGCACGTGGCTGCGGACGGAGAGTCAGCCACAGACCAGGGGCATCAGGTGAGCACTCGGTCCTGGGAAGGTCCGGCACACTTCATCCCCGGGGGGCGTGGCCAGAGAAGGGCCCCTTTGTGGGGGGAGGGGCATTCAGCAGCGGGCTCCATCGATGATGGAAGGAGGCAGAGACCGCCCTTACCTGGCGGAAGAATGTCAGATTGCCGATGAAAGGAGAAGGCTTGGGGTGGCGGATGCCCAGCTTCTCCAGCCTGGAGAAGGCCGATGTGGAATACCTAGGAGAGAGGAGAGATGGAAACGCTGAGATGCGTGGGCCGGAGCGATAGTCCAGCACGAAGGGCGCTTGCCTCGCTCCGGGCTGACCCGGGTTCAATCCCCAGCACAGTATGTGGTTCCTTGACAACTGCCAGGAGTGATCCCTAAGCGCAGAGCACTGTCAAACAAATACTGAGAAACTGATCTTTCTCTCATGCTCTGGTTCCAGAGAGAGATCAGAGTGAGTGAGTTGCCCAGAAATAGGGGTAGAGAGTTCAAGTTGAAAGGGCCAAAGAGAGGGGCAGGAGTACAGTGGATTGGCCATTTGCCTTGCATTCGACCAACCCGGGTTCAATCTCAGACACTATATGGTCCCTGAGCCACCAGGAGAGGTCCCTGAGCAGAGCCAGGAGTAAGCCCTGACACAGCCAGCAGTGGCCCAACTCCCCGCTCCTGCTCCCCACCTGAACAAAAAGACATTAGGAATAGAGCCAGGAGGTCCCAAGTTGGAAGCTTGTCACAAGTGGGGCGGGGGGGTGGGGGATGTGGGGAAGTTAGGACAGAGAAGGGACCACAATGGCAATGACAGTTGGACATGATCACTCTGGACAAGACTGAGAACTGAAAGGAGGTAAAGAGTTATACATGATAACCTTTCAATGCTGTATTATAAACCACAGTGCATATAAGGAGAGAGAGAGAGAGAGAGAGAGAGAGAGAGAGAGAGAGAGAGAGAGAGAGAGAGAGAGAAGAGACAGAGGAGAGAGAGAAGAAAAGTGCTCGTCATAGAGGCAGCCAGGGAGTGGGGTTGGTGGAGGGGTTGATGGGAGGGAAAATGGGGACATCGGTGGTGGGAAATGTCACTGGTAAAGGGACGGGTGTTCAAGTAAATGATGCTTGGAGGGCTCACTCGGGATGGGAGATGTTCGCTGAAAGTAGGCTATGGACCAGACATGATGGCCACTGAGTACCCGTATTGCGAACCATAACACCCAAAAGGAGAGAGAGAGTAAAAGGGAATGTGCCTGCCACAGAGACAGGGGTGGGGGGGATGACAAAGGATAGGGGGGTGGCGGGAGGGACACTGGGAACATTGGTGGTGGAGAATGGGTACAGGTGGAGGGATGGGTACTTGATCATTGTATGACTGAAATGTATCACGAAAGTTTGTAAATCTATAACTGTATCTCATGGTGACTCATTTTTAAGAAAAAAGGAACTGGTGTTGGAACACTGTATGACTGAAACTCAGTCATGAACAACTTAGTGACTGTGTATCTCATGGTGATTCAATGAAACAAACAAACAAAACCCATTTAAAAGTGCCGCTTGGTCATGCTTGATCATACAATGATTGAGTAGGAAAGTTTGTAAGTCTGTAACTGTATCTCATGGTGACTCATTAAAAATATTTTTTAATTAAAAAATTAAAAATAAGGGGCTGGAGCAATAGTACAGCGGGTAGGGCGTTTTCCTTGCACGCGGCCGACCCGGGTTCGATTCCCAGTGTCCCATATGGTCCCCCGAGCACCGCCAGGGGTAAATCCTGAGTGCAGAGCCAGGAATAACCCCTGAGCATGCCGGGTGTGACCCAAAAAAGAAAAAAAAAATTAAAAATTAAAGTACTGCTTGGGAGGTCCGAAGGAGAGCTCAGGTGTAAAGCCCACTCACCCACGTGTGAGACCCTCGCACTCCAGCCTGCTCGGGCAGCACTGACTGTGCGGGTGAGCTCTGAGCCCCACCAGGCCTGAGGGCTGACCCTAGAGCCTGCTGTTCTGGCCCCAGCATGGCCAGGAGTGGCCTGAGTCCCCACAAGACGTGGCCCCTACCAGCCAGAAACAGTTGTTTCGGGAAGAGAAAGGAATAAAAGAAAAAGGGCAAAAAGCTACAGTGGCAGAAGTCCATGTCCTGTGCAAATTTGTATCTTTCTTGGTCAAAACTCATCTGGAATCTGACTGCACGGAATCTGTCGCCCACCACGTTCCAGGGTCTGACAGAGAAAAATAAAACACAGGGACAGAGGGTCTGCCTGTCACCCCTACACACACACACACACACACACACACACACACACACACACACACACACACACACGCCCCCCCTGCCCTGCCCCTAGCCACTTACAACCTCTTTACAGCTTTGATTTCACAGCCTGCAAGCATCCGGGAAGTATATTTTCCCCAACACGAGGGAACGGGCCCCACAGATTTCCGTGCCACTTTTCAGGAGAAAGTGGTGCGCTGAGAAGGGCAGGGTAGCTGTCAAAACACTGGAATCACTAAGATATTTCAGCCGTTTATGGGACTGAGGGCTAAGAGCAAAACAGGCTTAGCAAAACCCAGACACATGGCTGCAAGCCCTAGTCAGCCAGCCAATTAGGTCAAAAGTTCGGCTAATTCAGAAAAATTAATGAGTCAAACTGGGTGTTTCAGCATCCTGCGGACATCGGCCAGCGCCCCATGCAAGAGCAAGGAAAGCGAGAGGCGGGCGCGACCTCCCGGCTCCCTCGCTCCCGACCATGGCTCAGGGACTCAGGGATCCGGAGCCAGCGGGAATATTGGCTGCGTCCTTGACCTTCCTCATTCCTCCCTGCAGCCCAGCGAGAAGCACTTCCACAAGGAACACGTCCAAGGCCCCGCTGCTCAGGCAAAGGCCAAGCCAACGGGACTCCTGATTCATGTTCCTCTGAGCACTAGGGCGGACTTTCAAGGGACAGCTCTCTCCGCCCTTATTATTAGCTTGAAAGGGTTTCACAGGACAGTTCAAGTTCAAGCGGAACCAAAAGGCGTAGAAAAGAGCCACAGGCAGGACCAGAGCTACACAGTACAGGGGTTGAGGCACTCGCCTTGCATGTGGCCGACCTGGGTTCAATCCCCAGCATCCGATAGGGTCTCCTGAGCCCCCTGTAGGAGTGATTCCTGAGCACAGAGCCAGGAGTAAGCCCTGAATACAGCTGGGTGTGGCCCCCAGCCTAAAATAAATAAATAACAGAAACTCCCCTTCCACCTCAGAGAAGCAGCAGCCGCAGATCTCACCACCTTTCCCGGCGTCTACCAGTCCGGCTTCTCTGCCCCTTTCCTCAATCATTTTATGAATTATTTTCTAAATGTGATCTCCGATGGGTTAGAAAGAAATATGTAGATCTTGGGCCACGTAATTACATCTTAATTTTGTAATTGGATGTCTTGATTGTCTAATTAAGGGACAAGAAGCCTGCGCCTAATTACACATGCTAATTATCATGCAAGTCCATGCCCTAATTCTGTAACTGCATTTAATGGAAAGTCCGATCCTGTGGTTCTGAACCTCATGCAGACGTTTCCAGACACAGGGCGTCAGTGGGGAATGTACTGGACACCACTGTCAACTCTGCTTTGCAGCCCAGACCCCCAGGACAGAGTCTGAGGTGGTCACTGGCCAGACATCCCTCTCCGGAGCTCCAGTACCTACTTCAAAGTAAGCCGGAGTGAGTCTGGCCACTGGCCTCTCGAGCAACAGGGCAAAATGGGTCTACTGCCCCCACCGCTCAGTGCCCTGGTTTCCTGCTCGGTCCCAAGGATGGTCTTTCTCACTGGGGTCCTTACTCAGAGCCTGAGACCCCAGTGACCCTGGGTGGATACTGTCACCCCTCCCACAAGTAAAGGAAAGTCCCAGCCCCCAGTCTCGCAGGATGTAAATTTATTATGGTTACAGAGATAGTATAGCAGGGAGGGTATTTGCCTTGCAAGCAGCTGGCCCAGGTTCAATCCCCGCATCCCATCTGGTCTCCCAAGCACTGCTGGGAGTGAGCCCTGAGCGCAGAGAGCTAGGAGTAAGCCCTAAACATAGTCAGGTGTGGCCCAAAAGCAAAAAACAAACAAACCAACAAAAAAACACCTCACAAATTCACAAATACCATTAAAATGTAATAAACAGGCTGGAATGATAGCACAATGGGTAGGGCATTTGCCTTGTACACGGCTGACCTAGGTTCAATTCCCAGCATCCCATATGGTTCCCCGAGCACTGCCAGGAGTAATTCCTGAGTGCATGAGAAAGGAGTAAACCCTGAGCACTGCTGGGTGTGACCCAAAAAGCAAAAAGTAAAAAAAAAAAAAAAAAACATGGACAGCGTGAAGAGAAAGGAGAGAGTTGCTGGATTAAGAAGTTTCCTTCAAAAATGGCTCACCGTGGGGCTGGAGTGATAGCACAGCGGGTAGGGCGTTTGCCTTGCATGCGGCCGACCCGGGTTTGATTCCCAGCATCCCGTATGGTCCCCTGAGCACCGCCAGGAGTAATTCCTGAGTGCAGAGCCAGGAGTGACCCCTCTGCATCGCCGGGTGTGACCAAAAAAAAAAAAAAATGGCTCACCGCACCCTGTGGATCGACTTCTCCGCCTATTTCCTTCTTCTGCCCGGGCCCCTCTGCCCCCAACCGTAACAAGAGAACCGGTGAAGACCCAGCTCTGGGGCCTGAGAGAAAGGGCCGAGACTGGGTGCAGTCACGCTCGCACTGCAACCGCAGAGCTGCCGGCCCTGGTGGGCTCCATTCCCCTGAGCACCAGACCCCTCTCCGGGGGACCGTCCCCTCGAGACCTCGGGCTGCAAATCACTGGCTTCCTTTCTCTCCTGTACCAGGAGTGGTTGATGAACGCCCCAAGCCCACAGACCAGAATGGTCATTCGCTCCCCGTGGGGGCGGGGCTTCCCAGGAATAAGGGTTGGGGTTGTTCAGGAACAAGGTGGAGGCGGGCTCTTTAAAGAGAAGTTGTGCGTCCGAATGTCACCTGGTGAAACAACCCCACCCAAGAGCACCCCCAGGGTGGTCTGGAAAGGAGATTGCGCGCCCCCCACTCTTTCCCCACTGCCTTACCCCACTCCTCTCGGCCAATGCATCTGCTCTGATCCATTTGCCTGGTCTAGGGTCACCAGGAATCTATTATACTTTCATATTTTCCTTCCTCCTATTCATTTTGGAATTAATTGGTCTACATGGATGAAAAATCCTGTCGCGACTTTTATTGGAATCGCAGTGAATTCACAAATTAGTGGAGAGTACCAACATTATCACAACATTAGGACTATCCATGAGTGTGTTCAAATCTCCCTGGATTCCATTCTCTCTGTCTATGTGGGGGAACGCGGCATTGAGCCGCAGCCATGGTGCTCAGGGCTTACTCCTGATCCTGTGCTCAGTGGTCACTCCTGGCAGTGCTCTGGGAGTCTACGTAGTGGCTAGGGGTGGACTGGGGTCAGCTGCATGTGAGGCAAGCTCCTTGCTCCCTGCACTAGCTCTCTGGTGTCTCTGTCCTTTCAGTAAGTTTAGGCCCAGAAGATTATTTTTTCTAGTTACGTATTTTGGTTATTGGAATTGCTCATAATGGGAACCCTAAGATGCCAGTCTTGTAATCAGTAGTCCTTCTACACTTTTGTTTTTTGTACCACACCCAGCAGTGCCCAGGGTTTGCTCCTGACTCTGCACTCAGGGATCACTTCTGTCGATGCTCCGGGGACCATATGAGGTGCCAGAGATCAAACCTGGGTTGTCCACGTGCAAAGCAAGCACCCGCCCTCTGTACTAGGGCTTTGTCCCTAAACTTAGTAATTCTACTGATTTGCATGTGGAATCTCCTTGTTTTCTTAGGTTGACAATTGAGCTTTATATACATAATATCAGGTATTATATACATAATATATAATATATATCAGATATTATATACATAATATCAGTTTGTTCTCTTTCTCATCTCATCTCTTTGCTTTCTCTTTCTCATCTCTTTGCTTCCATTTTCTTATTATACTAGCTGGGACCTCTACTATAATGTCTAGGAGTGGCAGTGAAAGAAATCATCCTTTTCTTCTTTTTCCTTCTTTCTTTCTTCATTTTTCTTTCTTTCTTTCTTTCTTCCTTTCTTTCTTTCTTTCCTTCTTCTTTTCTTTCTTCCTTTCTTCCTTTCTTTCTCTCTTTCTTTCTTTCTTTCTTTCTTTCCTTCCTTCTTTCTTTCTTTCCTTACTCCTTTCTTTCTTTCTTCCTTTCTTCCTTTCTTCCTTCCTTTCTCTCTTTCCTTCCTTCTTTCTTTCTTTCCTTACTCCTTTCTTTCTCCTTTCTTTCTTTCTTTCTTTCTTTCTTTCTTTCTTTCTTTCTTTCTTTCTTTCTTTCTTTCTTTTATTTTTGAGATCATCCTGCTGGTACTCAGACTATACTTCATGTTCAGTGCTCAGAGGCCACTCCTGGCAGTGCTTAGGAGAATGTGAGATACCAGGGATGGGGCCTGTGGTTCCTGCATGGAGAACATGAGTTCCAGTTTTGTGCCCCTTCTCCCATACCCTCTCTTTCTCATTTCTGACTGTAGGAATGTTCCTAATGTATCAAAGTTAGTTGTGAGATTTTGTCATAAATTTTGGTAGGTATCTTCTAGGGGGCTAATGCTATTTCCTTCTGTTCTTAGTTTGTATTGAAATATTTTCTTTGGTTAGTCTTTTGATGCCTTGTCTGTTTTATTCATCTTTTCAGAGCATTCCTGGGCTTCGAACTCTTGGCCACATGCTTAAGAGTTGGTGCTCAAAACCGCTGCTCTATTTATCCGCCTGATATCAATTTTTGCTTTTGTTGATCATTTCCATTTTGTGTTGTTTCCTGTCCTATTAATTGAGCTTATTTATTAAATAAAGATCTTGGTGTTTCTTTCAATTTGCTTTTTTTCTCATCTCTTTGAATATTTTTTTCCTTTTAACTTCCTAAGTTCATTTCATCACTGGCCTTCAGCACTACTGTATTTTCCAATTAATTCACTTAAGGCCCCAAGACTCCCTGAAACTATTTCTTTACCATCATCATTCCACATCTTTTAAAAGGCACCGTTATGGTGTCTGATAGCTACATTCTCAAGACAATGCTCATGTGAAATGAGCTCGAAGATGCACACAACAAAACCCAGAGGGATGTAATTTGGATCCAGATTTGGAGCCAGAAAACCTTTCTAGCATTTTTCACTCCATTCAAGGCTGTCCCTATGATAGAGGAAGTGTCATTTACAGTCATTTGTTCCCAAAGACCCATAAAAGGGCCATGTTTTACAATCATCACTATCTAAGGTGGAAAACACAGAAGATGGCTGAATAAACACTTCCACATCTGGCAGATGTGGGTCTATGCCCAGCCATGCAAGACCCACAAAAACAGCCATGGTGGTCATGGGCCTGACAACGACTTTGTCACAAGGCAGGAGAGATTCTGTTGTGTTATCAGTGTGCTGTGTATATCAGGTCACATGATATTATTTCTAGGTGCCCGTCCTGGGCTTCGAACTCTTGACCATATGCTTGCCAGCTAGTGCTCTAAAACACTGCTCTATTCTCCCGCCCCACAGATAATGTCCTTCAGGGTCTCTCCCTAGGTCTGACTTCTCCTAGTTGCCTCCTGCAGTAGAAACCTGCTCTTGCATCCTAGGAGTCAGAGCTGAGCCAACACTGATTTGTCTGCACCCTTAGAAGCTTCAAAGTGTTCAAGTTCCTCATCTTGCTGACAGAGAAAAAGCCCAGTGCCATGTCTCCAAAAAAACATGAAACTGCTGGGTCTCCCCAGGAAGACTGGTCTAGACCAAGAACTCTGGGGCCTTCTCGGAGTGGGGCAGGAAGACTTCCCTTTCTGCCTGAAGGCACAGCGGCCCACAGTCATACTCAACACTCTCCTATCTGGAGTGGCCCAGCTCCACAACTAATCTCAAACAGAATGCTGACAACTGAGTCTTCCCAGGGGGCGACTAGTCGGTGGGCTGAGAATTCCGAAGTCTTCTCAGAATGGGGTCAGGCAAATTACCCTTTTTTGCCTAAAGGCACAGCCACCCACAACCACATCCAACACTCTCCAACGTAGAACCATCTCCGCAAATGAACCTCATCAAACTGCCTTACCACCAAATAGTTTCAGATGTAGAGCCTGGACCACATGGCCACATATGCGACCGTGTGACACCTCCCAATTTCTTTTTTTTTTTTTTTTTTGCATTTTGGGTCACACCCGGCAATGCTCAGGGGTTACTCCTGGCTCTGCACTCAGGAATTACTTCTGGCAGTGCTCAGGGGACCAAGCACTGGGAATTCTGGGAATCAAACCCAGGTCAGCCACGTGCAAAGCAAACGCCCTACCTGCTGTGCTATTGCTCCAGTCCCACACCTCCCAATTTCATAGAACTGTCAGCCTAGTAGGATCACAGCAAATCTGATGGGAAAGTTGCAGAGAAGCCCACCAACCAGTGAGCCTAAACAGTAACACAGAAGACTCAATTAACACAGCAGCTCCTCAGACACTGACCTTCATCACCTCGTTGTGAGATAGAACAATTATCACAAACTGACTCTTATTAAGTTTTTAATAATTTCATTTGCCTTTGTGTTGTCATAAACAATATGAGGTTAAAAAAATCTCAATGCCTTTGTCCCACCAGGCTTCCATAGCGTGATTTTATTGCCCAGTGTGGGACTTGGGCCTCAGAATTTTTAGAAAATATGGAAAACAATTTTTGAAAAGACTACAATTTTTACATGCCAGGGGCTGGAGAGATAGCACAGCGGGTAGGGCATGCCAGTGTTCGGATAGGTTGGGGGATCACCAGTCCGGAGGTTCTGATCCCCAAGTGTTTCATTCTGAGATTAGCCACAGTGAGGATTATTCCTCTACATTCATGCACTCACTAGGGACTGAAAATGGGAAGAATGGATCTGGGGCAATCATTCTGAATGCATCCCCAGCCCCTCCCCAGCTACTCGGAGCCACAGTTCACATCAGAAAACTAGAATCTGTGCTTGATTCTTCCCTTTTTATGACTCATTTCCAAAATAATGAGTTGGTTCTGTAACATCTTACAATGGTGGTGCCAGACATTTTTCTATCATTATGAACTCAGGGATTTAAATATAGCTGACGTGTTTTGATCCAGGGCAATTATGATCTTGTTCATCAGCTTGTCTCACCTCTGGCTAATGGGAGCACAGTTTCCCTGGTTTCTGACTATTTTGGATCGACAGTTTCTCACTTTCCAAAGTGACAAGGTGGACATTTCCCACCTGTGAACTGAATCTGCCATTTCCCCCAAGGATTCCAGTTCTTTTAGTGAAAATGACAGGTAGAATTTCAGCAGGAGGAAGGCTTCTCCTGAGATCAGTGTTATACTTTAACCACGTGACTCCAAGAAGACTCTATTAAGAGCTAATACATCCTTTTGCATTGTTTTGTTTGGGGACCATTCCTGGCTCAGTGCTCAGAGGTCCTTGATGATCTCAGGGGATGATACAGTCCTGGGGACCAAAACCCCTATATGCAAAGCCTGTGCTTCAGCCCCCTGAGCTCTCAGGCAACTAGAGCTAATAAATTTTAAATAGGCTTTGAAACTTGAAGACTCTTTCATATTAATGTTTAGGTTTATTTATTGGGGGGAGGCTGGGGCCACACTCCGGGGTGGTCAGGGGCTACTGCTGGTTCTGTGCTCAGGAGTGAATCCTAGGCAGTGCTTCAGGGAACCAGCTAAGGGATTCCAACTGGCTCGCTATGTGCCAGGCAAGCACCTTGCCCCAGAATATCCCTCCAGCCCCGGGGAGTGACCTCCACAGAGACCTCTCCTAGTGGGACTCCCGTGGTCCCACAAGAGCCACACTCAGTGCCACAAGATTCTGGCAATTGAAACTCAGGGCAGGAAACTCGGGGCTTTTCAGGTGCGAATCATTTGTTCTACCATGGATGCTCTCTCCCGGGCCCCTGGAATTTTTTTTTTTTTTGGCTTTTTGGGTCACACCTGGTGATGCACAGGGGTTACTCCTGGCTCTGCACTCAGGAATTACCCCTGGCCGTGCTCAGGGGACCATATGGAATGCTGGGATTTGAACCCGGGTCAGCCGCGTGCAAGGCAAACGCCCTACCCGCTGTGCTATCTCTCCAGCCTGCTGGAATGGTTTTAAACGGACAGCAGAGTGGGCCAGAGAGACAGCACAGCAGGGCAGGCACTTGGCCTGCAGACATCTAACCTGGTTCGATCCTCAGCACCCCACTGAGTCCCCTGAACGCTTCCAGGAGCGATTCCCAAGCACCAAGCAAGGAATAAGTCCTGAGCAAGTAGTCCCTGAGGAAGCATCGGGATTGACCCCAAAACAAATCAACAAATATGCAACAGATAACAGATAACAGACCACTAAGGCGGATCCCGTCAGAAAGGAATTTTTGTAGGTGAACCACTACCTCACAGCTATAGCAGTTTCTGTGGTTGTTGCCACAAATAGCCACAAACTGAGTGGTTTAGAACAACACAACTTCTTTGGCATAGGATGGATGTCAGAAGTCAAAGGTAGAGGTCTCACTGGTCTAAAATTGAGGTGCAGGGCCAGGAAGCTGGGCCAGGAAGTTGCCTCAGAGTGCTGGGGGACACAGTTTGTGTGTAGGACTGCCAGGTTTTCATCATCAGCACCACTGGAAGTATTGCCAGGAGCCCTGACCCCCAAAATACGCATCTGTCTGGACCCAGACCTCCCTCTGCCCATCAGCCTGGCCACAAGAACCAGGACAACTGGGTTCCCCCCACCGAAAAGCCACATCTGAGGGGCCGAGGGGCCGTGGGCTGGGGGGATATGACCCAGCCCGCTGCCCAACTCTCAGAGCTGTCAGCAGCCCTGGGAAAGGCCTGAAGGGAATAAGTCCCAAGGGGTGGGAGTGGGGTGGCATTTCTGACCTCTCGGGGACAGAGAAGAAAAGAAAGAGACTGTGATGAAAGAAGACCCAGTGCAGGATCATTCCCCCCCGACCCCCTGACTCTCAAGTTTGATTTCTTCCCATTTAACTGAGTGTGGGGGCGGAGAGCTAGGACAGTGGATGGGGTGCTAGCCTTGCACATATGGCTGATACGGCTTCCGTACCCGGCATCCCGTGGGGTGCCTGAAACCCACTGAGAGTGATCCCTGAATGCAGAGTCGGGACTAAGCCCTGAGCATCACCTGGTGTGGCCCCCAAACTAAAAGTAATAATAATAATTATAATAATAACAACAACTATGAACTGAATCTACTAGGGGACAGTTGCCCCTTGCTCCCCTGCCCCACCCCCATCATTATTTAACTCATCTATGTTTTAGCTGTTCCAGGCAGTGCTGGGAAAGCAGGAAGTGAAATTCTGTGGCCGGGACTAGCAAGAGCAACTTCCGGTGCACACTCCTCAGCCACTTCTGAGGAAAGAAGTGTCAGACTGAGAGAAGCCACAGTGCAGGGCTGTGGTGCGGGGGGGGGGGGGGAGCCCCAGTTAGATGCAGGACACTGGAACCAGCTAGGATGCCCCTGGTCCTTGGGGGTGTTTCCAGAGGAGAGGAAACCCTCAGGCTTATTTGTCTGGGGTGGGGGAGGGGGATACTGCAAGCAATTCTGGTTTTGTTTTGTTTTGTTTTTTCTTTTGGGGTCACACCTGGCGATGCACAGGGGTTACTCCTGGCTCTACACTCAGGAACCACCCCTGGCGGTGTTCAGGGGACCATGTGGGATGCTGGGAATCGAACCCGGGTCGGCCCTACCCGCTGTGCTATTGCTCCAGCCCCGAAATTCTGGTTTTTATTTGGGGGGGTACCTTTAAGAGGTTTGGGTTTTTGTTTGGGGGCCACTCTGGGCTGTGCTCAGAGATCACTCCTGACCCTGCGCTCAGGGTTACTCCAGATGGTGTCAGGAACCACATGTGGTACTGGGGATGCAACCCAGGTCAGCCGAGTGCAAATGCCTTCACCCCGGGCTCTCTCTCTCTCTCTCTGCAGTGCTCCGTCGGCGGCCCTTTCTCTGCGCGACAGCATCCCTGAATGCACTGCTCCCTGCACAACCACGAACCTGTCCTCAACGCGGGCGGCCCACGGCCCACGCCGCCCCCTGCTCGCTGGGCTGCAGGTGTGGCGAGCTCCGGTGCCCGGGCAGTCAGGCCCCTCCTGGTCTCCCGACGGCCAGTGCTGGCCACTGCAGGGGCGCCAGGTGTGGTAACTGCTCATCCCTGGAACCCCTGGCTGCCCCTCCCCCTGCCCCTACCCCGCCCCTCCCCCAGCCTCTGCCCCGCCCCTCCCTCAGCCCCTGCCCCGCCCCTCCTCCCCACCTGCCCCCCCTGCTCCCCAGCCCCTGCCCTGCTCCTCCCTGTCCTCCCCTGCCCTGTCCTTCCTCAGCCAGCCCCTGCCCTGCCCCTCTCCCAGTCCCTCCCTGCTCCTGCCTTCCCCCTCTTGCCCTCCCCCTCCCCAGCCCCTGCCCCTTTCCCAACCTTTCCCCTACTCCTCTAGCACCCCCTCCCCTGCCCCTCTTCCTCCCTCCCCCTTCCCGGCTGACTCAGCGGCAGAGACTTACTGAGACATACTGAGTATGTCCCAGAGACCCCCTCCGGGTGCGCCAGGTCCCGCCTGAAGCCCTCTCCCGGTGCGGCTCTGCTTTGCACTCGGGTGCTGCCTAATCCCCACCCCACCCCCAAGCAGGCGCCAGCGGGACCCCCAGGGGCTGCTGACTCCCCAGTCTGTTCCCTTTGCCGAGACCATTGTTTTCACGGACAATAAGATCCACGTGTCCCTGAGCTCTGGGCGCCGCTATCTTCTCTGCCTGCCTTATGCTCACGTCTTGTTTGGTCTTGTCACTGGGGGGCTCTTTCTACACTGCCGGAGACGTGAGCCCCAGGGGGAGTAGGTCAGTGCTCCCCACATCCCAGAGCCCCCAGTGGTCTCCTACTAAAGGGGGAGGGGCTCATTACTCCTTTTCCCTTTCATTTTAGGTGGGGCCTGACACCAGATTGTGGGTGTGACCCCAAAATCTACCAAACAAACCCCCAAAGGCAAGGTGGCCAAAGAGAAAGGACTCGGCAAGGGACAGGGCAGTGTTCTTCAGGAGGCGGGAGCGAGAAAGCAGAGCTCTGGCCTCTGGGAGAGGACCGAGGCTGCGGCGCTATCTGCTGATTTGAGATGCACTGTGTGTGCTTCAAGTTCCCAGCCCAAGGGCAAGTGTCAACTAATGAAACTGATATCAAGTATGTGGTGGGGGGGGGGGCGGGGATTGAGCAGAGCTGTTGGTGTTCAAATCAAAGGAGGAATGAAAATCCTGTCCTAGGAAATTTCAAAACATTTCTGGGAGGCAAATAGGGTTTAAAGCTTAATGGAGAGTGTCCTTCTCAAGAAACAGATTACAGATGATCCCACCCCCCCTTTTGGGGTTTTGTTTTGTTTTGTTTTGGGGTTACATCTGGCGCTGCTCAGGGCTTTCTCCTGGCTTTGCACTCAGAATCACTCCTTGCAGCGTCCAGGGGGCCCTGTGGGGTGCTGAGAACAGAACTCAAGTCAACCATGGGCAAGGCAGTTTGCGCCCTCTCTGCGGTACTATTGCTCTGGGCCCTATCGTTCATTGTAAGCATGAACAACTTGGAGATAACCAATCTATTCCCACCAATAGATCCATAATATTTGTTGTCTTAAGATGGACTAACCCCAAAATGCTTCAACTCCCCTTTTAAGAAGACAGGAAGCAGCTGTCCAGCTCCCCTTGCCTTTAAAAACTGGGCTCAGGCGGCATCCACGTGAGATGATCCGGAGCCGCGGCACGAGAAGCAGACCCTCCGCGCCTAAAGACTGTGATCCTGAGGTCTCCTAACCCATTTTGGCACCAGAGCGGATTCTTGTAGCCATGCATTTTGACTGTGAACTGAGCTAAAATATTAGAAACCCAAAACCGCGCGGCCGCTATCACGGCCGCACGGACTCAGTCTTCACTCTCAGCAATGAAGAGAAATTATTAGATGATGCCTATTCAGCAGGCCTGATTGTTGGGGAAAATTTCCAAATAATAGTGAGTTCTGTATGGAAATATGGAATGTACTCAAAGTATATAGAGAATAAAGGGAATATCATTAGCTACTTAGGTGGGGGGTGGGGTGGGAGGGGGGTGTATTGGGGTTCTTGGTGGTGGAACATGTGCACTGGTGAAGGGATGGGGGTTTAATCAGTATTTGACTGTGACTTAAACCTGAAAGCTTTGTAATTTTTTTTTTCACGGTGATTCAATAAAATATTTCTTATAAAAAAAAAAAAAGAAAGAAACTGGGCTCAGGGAGGCAGCTGAATTCCCTGGGCCCAGGGCGTGGGCTCCAAGTGACCCAAGGGTTACTCCCAGAGATATGTCACCAACCAGTTGTCTAAGGCGAGAACCCAACCAGGTGCTGCTGCTGGGTCTGTAACTCCAGAGACCACCAGGACCCCTTGGCTGTGCTCAAGATTTCCAGGGCTGGCGGCCGGAGTGAGAGCACAGCGTGGAGGGCATTTGCCTTGCACACACTCCAGCCAGGTTCGAGCCCCAACATCCCATATGATCCCCCGCGCTCCACCAGGAGTGATTCCTGAGCGCAGAGCCCAGAGTAACCCTTGAAAATCTCTGGGTATGGCCCAATACCTCTCCCCCAAAAAATAAATAAGGATTTCCAGGGCTACCTCTGGGGGTATTGGGCGGGCAGCAGAGAAGCAGGTGGTGTCTGGGTCCAAACTCATGCAAGACTTGAGCCCCCAACACTGACCACTCTCCCCAGCCTCCTGCTCCTTGAGAAACACACTCAGGCCGGAGCGACAGCCCAGTGGGTAGGACACTTGTTTTGCACCTGGCTGGCCCAGATTCAATCTCCCCCGCAACCCATTTGGTCCCCCGAGCTCCGCCAGGAGTCACCCGTGAGCACAGAGTCAGGAATAAGCCCTGAGCACAGTCAGGTGGGTCCCCAAAGAAACAAGAGAGAAGACGAGGAAGCACGTACTCTCCCCTCACCGCCCTTCTTCCAGGTCTTTCCTCAAGCCACTTCTGGCCCCATCTCTCCCGCACCGCCCCCGTGACCGCCTCAGACTTCTTAGTTGCTCAGCCGAAGCGGGGTATGCGGGCCTCGCCTTGCACACTCCATGTTCAATCCCGCCCAGTGCTCTGAGCCCAGCCCAAGGTCTTCCCAAAGCAGCTGGTTTGTTTGCAGGCTGGCGCTGCATCCCCTTCCTGCAGTGCATCCTGGGCAAGGCGAGAGAACTCTGAGAGGGATGCACACACATGCCAACATGTATGGACGCATCTTAAGTCAAGAAGCGCCACGGGGCGGGGGTGGGGAGGAGTGTGGCTGGAGTGATAGCACAGCGGGGAGGGCATTTGCCTTGCACGCCGCCCCACCAACACAGGCTCGGTTCCCAGCATCCCATAGAGTTCCCCGAGCACCGCCAGGAGTCATTCCTGAGTGCATGAGCCAGGAGTAACCCCTGCGCATCACCGGGTGTGACCCAAAAAAAAAAGAAAAAAAAAGAGCACCACCGTCCCCTTAGCCTGCTCTGATGAAATGACTTGTGGATGAGCCTGTAGGTAACAGGTAATAAGAACAATCATAAGCGTTAACACCTACCAGACACTTGCTGTGCCCGGCTGCAATCTGCAGCCCCCGTTTCCTTGGTTTGGTTTTGTTAAGTCGCCTCAGTGCTCAGGACTTCACCCTGGCTCTGTACTCAGGAACCACTCCTGGAGGGGCTGAGGGAGCTTGGCGTGATGTCAGGGGTCGAACCCTGGTCGGAGATTGCACAGCAAGTGCCTCGGTGGCTGCCCTGTCTCTCCAGCCCCCTGGAGGCTACTCTTGAAGGGAATCAGACCAGACAGAAGACAGGAAGTGGGGCGTGCTCTCGCCTGCAAAGGGGTGTGCGGGAGAGAGGGAGCAGTGCTGGGGGGAGGGGGGGCACCGGGCACTGGCTGGCTGTCTGGGTGAGGGGGAACCGCCTGCTGGGAGGGCAGACTCAGAGAGGCAGGGAAGGCAGCCCAGCCAAGCTTACGGGGGCTCCCTCAATGTGGACTCCCTCGAGAGCAGGTCCTCCCGCCTCCAACCCTCACCCTTATCCCCCAGCCCAAGGCTCCCTGTCTGGTCACTGGCTGTGCAGAGAGCCCCCCGCCCCAATCACCCCCAACAACTGTGGGATCTGCCAAGGCAGACAGTGGTTGCGTGAACTCATCCCAGAAAGCCCAGTGGACACTGCGAGGGCTGGGAAGCAGCTGGGGGCAGGGGAGGGGGAAAGTGGCGTTTCTTTGCTTTGGAGCAAACTTCCAGCTTGGCCCAGGGAGGGCGGCTGTCTCGTGACCCGTGTCTCACCAGCACAGCTCCCTTCAGTTTGCCTGCGAAGAATCCAGGTGGGAAAAGCCCTCCAGCCCGGCTTAACCGTGCATTGTCGTCGGCACCGTACAGGCCCCTCCGGGGGGCTCCCAGAAACAGCCCATCTGGGGGCAGCGGCCAGAGAGCATCGCATGGTGCTGAAGTGCCTCCCTTTGCCTCCCACCCGCACTCAGGGTGCCCCCCCAATGCCCCTGAGTGCTCTGGACACCCCCACATTCAGAAACAACCGCGTCCTCTTTCGAGTCAGAAGCTTGCGGGGCTGTGTGGAGTTGTAAGCGGGACGTCTCTGGTTGCAGAGCAAGGCCAGCCCTGGCACGGACCCGCAGACTCCAAGATGGGGCTGGTGTACTCTTCCCGTGAACCAAGGGGGCAGCTGGGGTGAAACTGCTGCTCTTGGGGCTGGAGCGATAGCACAGTGGGTAGGGCATTTGCCTTGCACGTAGCCGACCCGGGTTCGATTCCCAGCATCCCATAGGGTCCCCTGAGCACCGCCAGGAGTAATTCCTGAGTGCATGAGCCAGGAGTAACCCCTGAGCATTGCTGGGTGTGACCAAAAAAAAAAAAAAGAAAGAAAAAAACCTGCTGCTCTTTCCCTCTAGTGGACGCATGCATACATGCATACACACACACATGTAACTGTGATCACTTGGCTAGAGCCCCCTTCTCTCTGCGCCCTGGGCTTGATGACCCCCTTCTCTCTGCCCCCTGGGCTTGATGATGAGCATTTATTGAGCAGAGCTGGGAGGGCACTGGCCTTGCACGCGGCTGACCCAGGTTCTATCTCCCATATCCACTATGGTCCTCTGAGCCCACCAGGAGTGACTCCTGGGCACAGCAGTAAGCCGAGTATCGCCAAGTGTGACCCAAAGACAAAAACAAAAAATCAGCACCCAGGGGCTGGAGCGATAGCACAGAGGGTAGGGCGTTTGCCTTGCACGTGGCTGACCCCGGTTCGATTCCCAGCATCCCATATGATCCCCTGAGCACCGCCAGGGGTAATTCCTGAGTGCAGAGCCAGGAGTGACCCCTGTGCATTGCCAAGTGTGACCCAAAAAGCAAAAAAAAATCAGCACCCAAACCGCACTGTTCTGCAATCCCGTTATGTTTGGGATTAACAACATCCCTCATCACCTATGGATCCACATTTGGGCAGTTTGAAAACTTCAGGGCTGGGGTGCGGGTCACGGCGCAGAGGCAGCTGTCTTACCACGAGTTAGAGCTTCCAGGCCACCAAAGTGCTCCACGCACAGTCCCGTGGCTCTGCTGCCATGGCCTCTGGGGCCTCTGGGACACGAGGGAGTCCCAGGGCACAGCCAGCTGTGTGCGGGCACCACATCTAACACAGTGACCCCCCCGCCCCCACCCAGCACTGTGTGAGCACCAAGGCAGTGTCTGGAAGAACTAGACCGTGAATGCCCCAGAGCACTGCAGCCAGGGGACTGGCACCTGGGCACCCCACCCGGCAAGGGGACAGCACAGAAGGGGCGTGACCCCTGGCAACCGCCACTGCTGAGGGTGTATGTGTGCACCAGGACGGAGCATGGACACGGCTCCTGGTCATCACATGGCCGCAGCACCGGCAGAGGAGGGGGAGGAGGGAGGGAAACGCTTTGTAAAATCAATCCATTCTGCAGACAATTTCTTGCCTTGAGGGCTGTCTAGATAGCAGGGGCCACGCTCGAGGAAAAGTGCAAAGCCCGTGTTTCCGGAGAGCCGGGCGCGGGGAAGGTTGGGCCGATCAGGAAAATGCCTTTGAAGGTCACGAAATTCATTTCGCTCTCTAAGTTCTCTGGTGAGTATATGCTAAGATAATCAGTCACGTTACTTTATAGTCACCCCTCGTCCTCCCGTTGTGGAAAAATCAATAAAGCCAGGGAAGGCGAGGGGGGTTCGGGAGAATGATTTAAAAAAAGAGAAAACAAAAAAAAATAATAATAGTAATAATCAGAAAACTCGTTCTGTGACTGCAGTCCTCCAAGAAGTCAGTCAGCCTGGGCCTCGTTTTCACAAGCAGCCTCCAATCTCTCTCCCCGCGCATGGCTGGGTGATTCAGCCGGAGTGGCTATCATCTTCCCGACAGAGCTCAGAGAAGAGAAGGAGGAGAGAGCCGGCGTCCGGAGCGGGAGAAGCCGGGGCTCAGGGAATCAGCCCCGGATGATGCATTTCTGAGACGTCTCCATTATTCACGCTCTCCCGTTGGCTTCCCCAGATGAAATGCCACAGAACGCTACAAAATGCGACTGGGGCCTTCCCTAGTGGTCCACCCCCTCCAGCCTCCCTTACAATTCCTCCCTGCAGCTCAGTAGCAGACCAAGACCCCTCTGTGCCCCCCAGCCCCCCACTGAGAGACCCGGAAAGGCTGAGTGAGGGACTCAAGTGTGCTGCCGCCAGCCGGGATGCCTCCAGACGCTGCAGGGTTAGTTTGCAGGCTCTGGGGCCCTCAGTCATGTCGGAGCTACTATGGGCCCAGGGACATGGGGGAGCTCAGGCCTCCCTTATCTGGGTCCCCGTTTTCACCCTCTGCAGCTCGTGCCACTTGCATCAGCCCGCCCAGAGCAGCTGCTCAGAGAGCCTGGGACTAGGCGGTATGAGGGGGCTCCCCTGGGCACCCAGAGAGTCCTGAGACAATTGGGGGTCCCTCGCAGCCTCTCCAGGAGGGGTTCCTGCCATCCCCAGTGAGCTGGGGTTACCTTTCCTCTGAGCACGCGGAACCTGCTCCCCACTTTGATCCACTGTGCTCGCCAGGAGAAACACACGAGCACCCCATTACCCACTGGACTTGCAAGGTCAACGTCACATCTTCCCTTCCTCCATTTCTGCTGGGGTGGGTGGCTTCACCACTGCCCCCTGGCAGCTCTTCGGGGGAGCCAGACGGCCCCCGCTCAGTTACCACAAGACAGCCACCTGCAGTCCCATGAAATCAGACAAGTTGGGGGCATAGTTAAGGAGCAGAACCCAGAGCCAGAGTGTAGTCCAGTGGGTAGGGTGCTTGCTTTGCATGCAGCCGAGCTGGGTTCCAGTCCCAGCACATCCTATGGCTCCACGAGCCCCACCGAGAACTATTCCTGAGCACAGAGCCAGGAGGAAGCCCTGAGCACAGAGCCAGGAGGAAGTCCTGAGCATCACCAGCCGCAGCCCCCAAACAATATGCAAATACATAAAAAGCAGAACCTTGTCATAAACCCAAGTCATAAACACCCAAGAACTGTCCCCTTCCTTTGGAGAAGCAGAAGGAGGCGGGAGGACCCCCCTTCCTCTCAGAGGTCCACCTGCCAACCCACCCTGCACTTCTCCTCCTCCTCCTCCTCCTGCATGGTCTTCACGGCAGATTTTCCTCCCACCTGACACCCCCACATTTGACTGTGTTATGATCAGCCAATAAAAACTGAACACACTGAAAGCCAGCAACTTAGTATTTTGACATGCAGCCCTTGTATCACGATGACCCAAATCATCAGAGTAACAAGCATTTCCCTCCGCCTTTATATAAGTCCGTGGGACTAACAGCAGATACATCAGAGAGATTCGCTGTCCTCTGACTTCATTCATCCCCATCTAAACGTCACGGACCTGGGGCGGGGGTGGGGGTACTCCACCCCCCACGGAGCCTGTGGGACCCAATCACTTGGCTGGGTTCCCCGTGGACCCGAACTGCATTAAGTGTCACATGACTGTATTCGCCTGCGGGTGTGCCCACTGATGCGAATTCTTGGGATCTCCTTTAAGTGACTCAAGTGTCCAGAACAGAGTGCCCGGCTCTAGTGACATGTCGTGCTCGGGGAAGAACGGCCTCTCCAATGACTGAAGTTCTGTCCCCTTTAAGCACCGGCTCCCCTGGTCCGCCTCCCGCCAGCCCCTGGCAAGCTCAGCTCTGCTCTCCACTGAGAGTGACCTTTGTCGAATCCGCCTATAGTGCGATCAGGCAATATTTATCTTTCGATGCCTGGTTCCTTTCATCTCAAATCCAGGCTCCAAGTTCACGCACGCGTTTGGCAGCGGCAGCATTTTCTTTCTTTGTGTAGGGCCGAGCAACACGCCGCTGAACATACAGATCTTGGTCCAGTTCCCGCCCTCGCCAGAGGAGCGATGCTGCCTCCTCGTCAAGGGGCTGGTGTCGCCTGGGCAGAGACACACCCAGAGTGGAATAGCTGTGTCAAGCAGTCGTTCTAGTCTTTGTTTTTTCTGGGAATTATATTTTTATTTACTTATTTATTTTTATTAATTTATTCTTTTATTGAATCATCATGTGGAAAGTTACAAAGCTTTCAGGTTTAAGTCTCAGTTATACAATGCTCGAACACCCATCCCTTCACCAGTGCACATATTCCACCACCAAGAATCACAGTATACCTCCCCCTCAACCCCCACCTCCCCTCTAGTCTTAATGGTTTCATTTTTTGGTGTTTTTTTTTTTTTGCTTTTTGGGTCACACCCAGCCATGCTCAGGGGTCATTCCTGGCTCTGCACTCAGGAATTACCCCTGGCCGTGCTCAGGGGACCATATGGGATGTTGGGAATCGAACCTGGGTCGGCCGTGTGCAAGGCAAATGCCCTACCCACTGTGCTATCACTCCAGCCCCCTAGTCTTAATGCTTTTTGTTTTTGTTTGTTTCTTTGGTTTTTTTTTTTTTTTTTTGCTTTTTGGGTCACACCCGGCGATGCTCTAGGGTTACTCCTGACTCTGCACTCAGGAATCACTCCTGGCAGTACTCAGGGGACCATATGGGATGCTGGGAATGGAACCCGGGTCGGCTACATGCAAGGCAAATGCCCTATCCGCTGTGCTATTGCTCCAGCCACCAAGTCTTAATGTTTTTGAGGGAACTTTATGGCGTTTGCCAGAGGAACTGGGCCCGTGGAATCCCCAGCAACAGCCACAGGAGTTCTCTTTTCCCCTCATTCTCCCTAAAACTGTCTGCCTTCTTCTGGATGAGAGCCTTGTCGTCATCAATAAAGGGATGCACACAGGCTGAAGCGATAGCACAGCGGGTAGGGTGTTTGCCTTGCACATGGCCGACCCAGGTTCGATTCCCAGCATCCCATATGGTCCCCTGAGCACTGCCAGGGGTAATTCCTGAGTGCAGAGCTATGAGTAACCTCTGTGCATTGCCAGGTCTGACCCAAAAAACAAAAAAAAAGGGTTGGGGGATGTTCTCTTTCCTACTAATGAACAATGTGGATCACCTTTTCATATAACTATGACACACCCCGTGACGCTCAGGGACTCTGCACTCAGGAATTATTCCTGGCAGTGCTCAGGGAACCGTATGGGATACCAGGGGTTGAGCCCAGGTGGGCAGCATGCAAGGCACGTGCCCTCCCCATTGTATTATCTCTCCAGTTCCATTCCTATGACTTGTAATATATATTGTTGGGGGAAAAAATGTCTATTGAGATGATTTGCCTTGCTTTTAGCATAAATTGTGTGTGTGTGTGGGGGGGGGGGGTTCCTGAGGATCGAATCTGGTTCTCCTGAGCGCAAGGCATGCGTCTTTCCGCTGACTGCATATCGGTCTTTTGAGGACCAGACTTGTTTTGTCGGAGGCCACATCTGGGTGGTGCCCAGAGCCCATGCCCAGTCCTGGCTCTGTGCTCAGAGATCATTCCTGCTGAGCCGATGGTTGAACCAGGGGCGATGGCTAAAGCAACTTCACGCAAGGCAGGTGACTTACTGCCCTTATGACTCTCTGGTTTCACATTTGCCCAGATTTTTAACTGGGTTCTCTGTTCTTGGTTTGAGGGCATTTTTGTTTGTTTCCCTCCGTTTGTGGGTGCCTTCCTTGTATTTTCATATGAACCCCATCTCAGATATACAGTTCACAAATATTTCCATGCCTTCGTGGTGGTGATTATTTCCTTTGCTACAAGGAAGCGTTTGTGTTTGAGGTAGTTCATCTTGTTTACTTTTGCTTTTGTTTCCTGGGATTTTAGCGTCATGTCCAAGTAGTCTCTGGCAAGCTGGTTGTTTTTTTTTTTTCTTTTACCCATGTTTTATTTTTATTTGGGGGATAAATAAAAGACATCTATTTATGGCTTCCCAAGCAGTACTCACGAGGTCTGGGCCCCTCCCAGTGATTCTCCGCCAACCAGGCCAAGTTCAACAAAGTGGCCCGAGGGTGCAATGCTGCCTGTGCCCTGCAGTGCTCTGGGGACCATGTGATGCTGGACATGGATCCCGGTCAGCCGGTCAGCCACATGCAAGGCCACCCTGACCTTGGACTATCTGACTATGTTTCCTATATTCCCGATATTTCTTTCTAAAGTCTTTACAGGCAATTTTAAACTTTTCTTTTAAACCTCAATCCACTTCAAGTGAATTTTTGTATATGAATATACAAGTTCATCCTTCCACATGTAGTGCTCCAGTTCTTCCTCATTTGTTAAGGAAACCATCTTCATACCCTTGTATATAAAACACACACACACATGCACACATACGCATACACATACATGCCTGTACATATGTTTTATATATAAGGGGGAAGATATATGTATATATATGTATATGTAGCACTATAGCACTGTCGTCCCGTTGTTCATCCATTTGCTCGAGCGGGCACCAGTAATGTCTCCATTGTGAGACTTGTTGTTACTGGTTTTGGCATATCAAATATACCACAGGGAGCTTGCCAGGCTCTGCCACTCGGGCAGGATACTCTCGGTAGCTTGTCGGGCTCTCCGAGAGGGATGGAGGAATCAAACCCGGCTCAGCCACATGCAAGGCAAACGCCCTACCCACTGTGCTATCACTCCAGTCCATGTATATATATGTATATAAATATATATATATTGGTTTGGGGGTCACACCTGAAGGTGCTCAGGAATTATTCCTGAATCTGTGCTCAGGAGTGACCCCTGGTGGTGTTCAGGGGACCATATGTGGTGTCCAAGATTCAAACTGTGGCTGGCTACATGCTAGGCAAGTGCCTCACCACCTGCTCTCTCTGCACTCTCCCACCTTGTGCATTTTTTACTCCTCTGACAAAAATTAATGACCATATACACATAGGTTTCTCTCTGGACGCTTTATTATGTGTATCTATTTTAAGTGTATGTGTCTATTTTTGTTTATTTTTGTTTGGGGATCATTCCCATCAATGCTCCAGGGTTCTGCACTCAGGAATTATTCCTGGTGGTGCCCAGGGGACCATATGGGATGCCACAGATGGAACCCAGGTGCATATGCAAGGCGCATGTCTTAACTGCTGTACTCTCTCTCTAACCCCCCTACGTGTCTATTTTTATGACAAAACCATACTGGTTTGGCTACTATCATTTTGTAATACAATTTAAAATCAGAAGTGTGATATCTTCAGCTTTGTTCTTTCTCAGGGTTGCTTTAACTATTCAGGGTCTTTTTGTAGCAGCATACACATTTTAGGATTTTTATCCTATTTCTGTGGGAAAATGCCATTGGGTTTTGCCAGGAATTACATAGAATCCATAAATCACTTTGGGTAGTATAGACATTTAACAATAAACTTTCTGCTCCATTGACACAAAATTTTTTCATTTACTTATATCTTTTTCAGTTTATTCATCATTGTTTTATAATTGTTCATGTATAGACCTTCTTAGATAAATTAACTCCTGAATATGTTATTCTTTGTAATGATATTATACATATGATTGTTTTTATTTCTTTTACATTTGGTTCGTTGTTAGTAATAGAAATGCAGCTAGTTTTTATATATTGATTTTATTAGACAGCTTACTTTTATTCATTTACTAGCTTCACATTGTTGGAGTCTTAAGAAATTCCTGTAAATGGAGTCAAGATATGTGCAAATAGAGACAATTTTTACTTCTTTAGGGATTTGATTGATGACTAGTTCTCTTGACTGAATCGCTCTGGTAGTGTTTTTCAAAATTATGTTGAACAGAAGTGACAAAAGTAGGTATCACTGTCTTATTCCCAGGATTAGAGGAAAACCTTTTAGCTTTTCACCTTTGAGTATGATGTTAGTGGAAAGCTGGTTACATATAACCTTTTTTGTGTTAAGATATATATTCCTTGTTATACCTGTTTCATTGAGAGTTTTTTTCATGAATGCTGAATTTTGTGAAAATTTTTTCCTCCTTTACAAAAATGATCACAGCATTTTATCCTTCATTCTGTTAATGTGGTATGCCTCATGTTTTGGATTGTGTATTTGGAGTCATCTTTATATCCCAGGGGCCAGAGAATTTTTTTTTACAGTTACAAGCTTTCATGTTTGACTTTCAATCATACAATGATCAAACACCCATCCCTCCACCAGTGCACATTCTCCACCACCAATGTCCCCAGTACCCCCCCCTTTCCAGCCCTCCCCCTCTCTCCATGGCAGACAATTTTCCCATACCCTCTGTCTACTTTGGGGCATTGTGGTTTGCAATAGAGATACTGGGAGGCCATCATGTTTGGTCCCTTATCTACTTTCAGCACACATCTCCCATCACGAACGATTCCTCCAACCATCACTGACTTAGTGATCCCTTCTCTATGCCAGCTGCCTTCTCCCCCAGCTCATGAGGCAGGCTTCCAACTCTGGGGCAATATTTCTGGGCCAGAGATTTTTTTTTTTTTGCAAATAAAGCCTGACACTAGACTCAAGGCTAGAACTAGAATCCAGTTCTCCTCCACGGAAAGCAGGTTTCCTGGGAAGGAAAGTTCCAGGGACAGTGTTGAATGTTCTTGTTAGCATCTAAAGCCCTGATCATCACATCTATTTCAGCCTGGTGTAAGAATGAGACTTGATCAGAACACAGACTCACTCTGTATGGTATTTTTGTTTTTTGTTTTTTGTTTTTTTGCTTTTTGGGTCATACCTGGCGGCGATGCACAGGGGTTACTCCTGGCTCTGCACTCAGGAATCACCCCTGGCGGTGCTTAGGGAACTATATGGGGTGCTGGGAATCGAACCCGGGTCAGCCGCGTGCAAGGCAAACGCCCTACCCGCTGTGCTATTGCTCCAGCCCCCACAGACTTACTCTGAATCCTTTTTGATGTCCAATGGATTCGTATCCCCAGATCCTGCCATTGGAAACTCCACCCCATTCCCTCACCATCATCCCGCCCCTGCCACCAGCTCAGAAAGTTCTGCCACTTCCACAAACAGCTCTGCTCTGTCTTCCCTGACCTCTCTCCATCCTCCCCACAGCCCTGTAAATTCTCCTCTGGGGGGGAGAAAAAGCGAGCTACGGTCTCCCAGCCGCCTGGTGGAAGTCTGGCTCACCCTTCCCTTCCCCCCACCCCCTGGTGGAGCTTCTCCCTTTTGGCCCCATAATTCATATTCATTAAGGAAGCATGTTAGATGCGAAAAGACTCCAAGGAGAAGAGGGAGGGGAAAATCACCCTTATTGAAGGGAAAACTGCTATTCACATCGGGGCTGTTTCCTGACACTCTTTCTGAAAGAAGAAAGAAATCTTTATCTGGCTACCAGGAATCCAGCTGCCAGTTTTGAGGTGTGCTTGAAAGTTTAAATGCATCAGACTTCAGGCTACCCCCAGCGAGATCCAGCTCATACAACTTAGGGTTTCTGCATCAAAGCGCTTCCAGAAGTAAGCTTTGCAATTGTGTAGAGGAAAGGGAGCTCTTTTCAAAAAGGTTTTATCCTGTGTGTTCATCACCGGCCCCTGTGGTCCATATGCTAATAGAGTCTCCATCCCACCCACCGCTCTGCCCACAGAGGAACAGCCCTGATCCCCCTACACCTGAATCCACGCTTCTCAGTCACGTCTCAGCCCTGCAAATGCTGCACGTTGGAAATCCTTGGAGGAAGCCATCAAGATGGATTAAGCGGCGGGAGCCTAGTTCAGCGACATAGCACTTGCTTTGCATGTGGGAGGCCCTGGATTCCATCCTTGGCAGCCCCCAAACGTTTAGTGAGATGGATCAAAGGACTGAAGCACATACTTTGCACGTGTGAGTGTTGGGTTAGATCCCAGCACTGACAGTCCCCCAAATACCACTGGACGAGGCCCCCAATAGAACAAAAGCAAACTAACATAAGCCGCATGATGTCTATTTTATCAGGATCCCTTTCAAACAGGATGAAGTCTACATCCTTCTTTCTACATTCACAGGGGCCCGGGGCCAGGAAGCAGCATCTGTCAGGACACGTAGTACCAGGGTCTGTCCTGGGAGGTGAACACAGACTTAAAGGCAGCACATCTGCCTCCATCTGAAAACTGGACCCCAAGCTGGAACAGGCACGAAACACAAATAGACGTTCGGGAGAGGGACTGGGTGGTGAGGGCAAAACCATACAAGATGGGTGGTGAGCTGTGAACGCCAAGCGAAGGTGGAGTGAAGAAGCCAGCCAGGGTGCGAGGCTGGAATTCAGTTCCTGTGAACGAGACGCGACCACAAAGCGTGCTGGGAACAGGGAGAGACAGCGGGAGAAAGGGTGGCACAGAGGGCGTCCCCGGAGGGACTGGTGAGTGCCCTGCGCACACAGGAAACACTTCTCTCAAGTGCTGCCCCTGACCTTAGCCTCACAGGCAAGAGAAGCGTCAGAAGAAACTTCAACCCCGCAAGCGTGAAAGGATGAATGAGCAGCTCCAGACCCGCCATGTGCAAATGGACACGTGGGAGAGGAGGGGGCATGAGTCCTCTGAGGGAACCAGGAGCCACACCCCAACTCCCGGGCGCGCCTCTGAACACCAAACCCATTCAACCAGTGGCCGAAAGAAAGAGAGAACTCAACCCTGTGCCACAGGTAGAAGTTTCTGGAATTGCAAAGAGATCCCAGAGCTGGCTCCTGTCCCCCATTCTTTAATCTTGGAGGGGAGATTCTCTGTGGCCACCCGCTCAGGTCCAAAGACAGGGCTGGGTACCAGAGGAGTGACTCAGAAGTCACCCTTCTTTCCTTCCTTCCTTATTTCCTTCCTTCCTTATTTCCTTTCTTCCTTCCTTCCTTCCTTCCTTCCTTCCTTCCTTCCTTCCTTCCTTCCTTCCTTCCTTCCTTCCTTCCTTCCTTCTTTCCTTCCTTCCTTCCTTCCCTCCTGCACAGCTTCTCCTCAGGGGTGAATGGCAGTGAGGGTCTCCACCTCAGCATCCCCAAGAGCCCCTCACTCTCCCACTCAGACACCCTCAAGAGAAGGAAGTCAGAGGGAGGCCCAGCCCCACCCCAGCTGTCCCCTGGGGTCTTCCGGGTGGAGGGGTGGTCGCCTGAGGTGGATTGCTGTGAGTTGGTCAAGGGCCAGACCCATGAGCTGCCAGTACCTGCATCTGCTCTCTCATCTCCTTCAGTGTCCCCTTCCCAGACCCAAGTCCCCCCAGCACCCCCTGGTGTCCCCTGCTCTGGGCATCTGACCCAGAACTCCTGAGTCCTGACCTTGTACCTCTGGCCACACCGGAGCCGTGGAGGAAACAGATAACACATGAGTCTATTCTCACTTCCTGCCCCCCACCACACACAGACATGGATCTCTGTGTCTCGGGACCAAACAACAGTTTATGGAGGAACCCAGGAACAGACCGCAAGGGCCTGGCAGGCTTGGGACAGTGCCACCACCCAGACAGGGCCTCGGGCACCCAGCCCCGGGCTTATCAGGCAGGAGGCATGCCCCTTCCGTGCCCAGAGCCGCTTTCCTACATGCGAGGCCCTTGTCCGCTGACCATGGCCCTCATGTCAGGCACAGAACTGGGAGGGAAGAACACAGAAGTAGGGCCGGAGCGATGGAACAACGGGCAGAGGGCTTGCCTGGAGCAGCGCAGACCCGGCGGCTCAGATAACCACAGGACATCCCGGGGTGAAGAGCCGTGAGTAAGCCCTGAGCACAGCTGGACGTGGCCCCCAAACAAGCAACAACCCAAACACATACACCCCAAAAATAAATAGAGCCAAAGCTGGGGAGAAAGAAGGCACTTGCTTCGTATGTGGCTGTGACAGCTGCAACCCTATTCAAATCCTGGACACTGTGCTGAGCACTGAGCCCCTGAGGACTGAGCCACTGAGCCACTGAGCACTGCCAGGGATCACTCCTAAGCACAGAGTCAGGAATAGCCCCTGAGCTCCCAAGGGTATGGGCCGAACAAGCTCCAGAAAAGAGACAAACACAAAAATGTAGCTCGGACACAAAAGATGCACTGTGTCCACGCCGCTTGGCAGACGGGCAGCGCGAGGGCTGCCTGCCGCCCACCCAGCCCCCGCTGAACACCAGCCTGGCGTGCAGGCTGGGCTGCGGTGACGGTGGGGGGGGAGGCGCGGGAGGCCGGGGGCTCCGAGTCACTCCAGGTTTTGCACGTGGTTGGTTTCCATGCCAGATAAGCAACGCCGACATGGAAAAAGTTCAAAAGATAATTAAACCAGTTAAAAAGCCAAACAGCACTGGGACTGCATCAGGGTTTCAAAGCCAATTTCCAAGAAGTCATTTCAGCATCCTGGAACATCAAACGTGAATTCCATTTTCAGTTATGCAAATTCCAGAAGAATAATACCTCACATTTGCATAATGCTGGATGCTTTCAAAGTGCCTTCCCAGTTATTAATCGAAAGGAGGCTTTATTACCAACAGAAATAAAAAATCCTGTTCAAAGTCAAGTTCTTCGTGATTTTCTTTCCAGATGTCCCACCCTTCCCTTCCTTCCCCCCACCTTCACCCCCAAAGACCGGAGCCACCTAAAGCCAGGTGCTTTGCGTGGTGGGGGTGGGGAACGCAGCGAGACACACACACACACACACACACACACACACACACACACACGGAGCGGAGCGTGGAGAGGGGGTGGGCCCCAGCGCTCCCCAGCTGCCAGGCTCTGGAAAACCTGTTGAATGAACAAAAGCGACCATTCAAATGTGAGTGCCTGCTGCCCTCCAGCTCTCTGGATGCCCCCATGCTCTGAGTCCCTTCTCTCAAGAGCTGGGGAATAAAGTCTACCCTTTGGTCCTTCAGGCCTCTGCCACCCCCAATCTGGTGCCCCAGGACCCCAAAGATAGATAGCGCCTGTACCCAGTCCTTTAAAGCATCATCCAAGACGGGACAACCTCTGTGAAAGCAACTTGGGGAGAGAAACTTAAAAAAAAATAAAATAAAATAAAAACAGGGCAAGAAAATAGGACGGCTGGAGGGTAATACTTGGACCCAAACCTTTGCCATGTCTCCTTCCGACTCTTTCCAGCTTGGTGACACGAGGCTTTCTGAGTCACTAACTCACCAGGCTTTCCCGACACCTCCGTCTCATGCATGTTAGTGAAAGATTAACCTGCCTGTTTGCTTTTCATTCTGCAGCCGTGTTAATATTCCACTCCCCCAGGATGAAAGAAGCAAAACACGCTCCCTACCTGCTCGCCTGCGTCACCCACCCAGCCCGGCCGGGTTCCAGCTCGCCCTGTCCCCAGGACACGCTGGCTGTACTTACCACTTCAGGAGGGCCAGGAGGACGACTGACAGCGCCACCGTCACCAAGGGAATGCTCACGTCCAGCCCGAGGTGCCCCACGATCTCCATGGTCCCTCAGAGATGGTCCTTGCGGGGGTCCGGCGGAGAGAGAAGGAGCTGGGACCTGCTGTTACAGGAGCATTAATCAGCAGGAAACCGAGACATAAACCCAGACACACCCCATCTAGCCCCCCCATGCCCCACCCCCGGGCTCCTCCTCCGAGTCTCCAGATAAAGAGGAAGGAAGAAGAGGGGGAACAAAGGGTCTTGATAGAAGGAAACTTTATCTCCATGGAGAGTGCTGGTCACTAAGCCCGTGCGGGAGCACTGCTGGCGGCAGCAGCCCGGCCGACCCAGGCTGCTGAGAAAGGAGGGCTGGAGACGGCTCTGCGAGCCCACGGCACACTCCTCCCAACGCTCCACGGCTGCGCCTGGAGACGCAGCCTCCAGACGTGCCCTCTGGAGCTCAAGTCTTGTGTGCAAGAGTCCTGGGTCCGTGGCCCGAGCGGCAGGACAGCGGGGAGGGCGATTGCCGTGCATGCAGCTCACCCCAGCTTCCATCCCCGGCATCCCAGATGGCCCCCCGAGTCATTCCCGAGCACAGGGCCAGAGGAAGACCTGAGCATCCCCAGCTGTGCCTCCCCCTACCCAAAACAAGGAAAATAAGAGAGTCCTGGGTCCAATCCTGGCACCACAGGGTCCCCTAGTAAGCACTGAGTCAGGAGTAGTCCCTTAGCACTCAGGGTGAGTCTCCCTGATAAAACCCTAATTCTGAAAGACAATGTGTGTGTTTTAATAATTTTTAATGAATGACCGTGATATACAGTTATAGACTTACAAGTTTTCAGGATTACAATTCAGTCATACAATGATTGAGTACCCATCCCTCTGCCAGTGCCTGTTCTCCACCACCAATGGTCCCAGCATCCCTCCCAACACCCCCACCCCATTCTCTGCCCCCCGCCCCACCCCCACCTCTGTGGCAGGCAGGTTCCCTTTTACTCTTTCTCTCCTTTTGGGTGTTAGGGGTTGCAATACAGGTAGTAAGTGGCCATCATGTTCGGTCTATAGTCTACTTTCAGCCCGCATCTCCCATCCCGAGCAGGCCCTCCAAGCATCATTCGCTTAGTGGTCCCTTCTCTATCCCAGCCTCCTTTTCCCCCAGCATGTGAGGCCGGCGACAATGTGTGTTTAAACAGAGACACAGGTCAGGAGACTAGAGCTGTCCCCGGAACCTGGGATCTGACCTGCCAGGGGGTGAAATTGGCAGCATTAAGGACCTCTACCTATTACGTCCCTTCGCTCCTGCGGGCTAATGACCATCAGGGACCCCAGGAGTCCGTCCTTGGGGACCAGCCATGGGTCTTAGCCTGAACTGCAATAAGTTGGAGGGTTAGTTTGCCCACAGAGTATCGTGGCTCCTGCGTTCTGTGGGTGCTTTGCTCTCGATCTGCCCTTAGTGGCCAGGCAGCAGCGAAGGAGCCTGTTTAGGGAACACGTCACGCTTTTAAGGATGCAGAGGGGTGTCTCTGAAAGGGGACCCCTCCCACTCTGTGCAACAGGCTGGGTGGGCTCCGTGCTCAGCTCACAGCGGTTGGAACTTAAGGGAAGGAGTGGGACTCAGGGTCTTTTCTGTGGGGAGAGACAGACCGTGGCAAACAGGGAAGCTGCCCCACCTGCAGAAGGCTGTGAAGGCCAAGGCCAGGAGGCCGCGGGGAGCCTCTAGCTGAGCCTGGGGACGGGGACAGAGATGGCTGTCGGGGCTGTCTCTCCCGTCTGTCTGTCTGTCCGTCCAGGCGAGGAAGCATCCGGAGCAAAGAGCCACGGCAAAACTTTCTGGGCACGAAGGCGAGCGAGGACAGGAGGGGCAAAGACAAAACTCTGCCTGGTGGGAACTGGTCCGAGGTCACCGACCATGGGGAGGTGGAGACAAGAGGGCCACATAAGCTGGGCAGCCCAGCGCCAGCTGCCCCCTGGGCCACACGGGCCAGGGGTGTTTGTGAAAATCCTTCTGGCAGCACGTAAAGAAGGCTCTGGATGGGGCTGGAGCGATAGCACAGCAGGTAGGGCGTTTGCCTTGCACGCGGCCGACCCGGGTTCTAATCCCAGCATCCCATATGGTCCCCTGAGCACCGCCAGGGGTAATTCCTGAGTGCAGAGCCAGGAGTAACCCCTGTGCATCGCCGGGTATGACCCAAAAAGCAGAAAAAAAAAAGAAAAGAAAAGGCACTGGAAGGAGGGGAGAAGCAAAGCACGCCGGGAGGGTACCAGGGTCTCCCCAGGGCAGACAGTGCAGCGGGAGGGCATGGCCTTGCAAGCGGGCAGCCCGGGTTCTGCCCCTGGCACCACATTCGCTCCCTGAGTCCCGCCAGGAGTGATCCTGAGCACAGAGCCTGGAGTAAGCTCTGAGCACTGCTGGGTGTGCACCCTCTCCAGAGAGAGAGAGAGAGAGAGAGAGAGAGTCCTTCCTGCTGGGACTGGAGAAGGCACAGAAGGAGAGTTGGGGAGGGGGCGCAGAGAGGTGGCCTGCCGGGCTGGGGCACATCCTCCAGATGCTGGGGGCCGGGTCCAGCCTCAGAACTGTGTAGCCCCTCCGCCAGGAGCAGCCCCTGGGGGGTATCCCTGAGCACTGCCTCATATGGCCCCAAAACCAACAACAATCGAGAATGGCCAGAGACACAGGCTGGGCGAAAGGCCTGCATGTGACTGGGCCTGGTTTGGTCCCCAGCACCACACAAACTCCCCCAAGCACGACCAGGGGTCCCTCCTGAGCAGCCCCTGAGCACTGCGGGGTGTGGCCCCCAAACAGGGACAATGCTTTAAAAGAAGAAGGAAAAAAACAGTGCCGGAGACATAGCATAGCAGTTTAGGTGCTTACTCTGCGCGCAGCTGAGCCTGGGTTGATCCCTTGCACCCTGTCCGGTCCCCCAGGCCCCGCCAGGAGCACTCCTGAGTGCGGAATCAGGAGTAAGCCCCGAGCACTGCCAGGCGTGGCCCCCCCAAAACAAACAAAATATGCAAAGCCGGTGACTGGGCCTCTCCGAGTGGGGCTAGCTGCAGTTTCCTGGTGGAGATATGAAGGGGGGTAGGTGCACGGAGCCCCAGGCTCCAGACTGGGGGTGCCTTTCCCTGGCATGGGGGGTCAGCACAGGGTACACCCAGAGTTCCTGAGAGGCCCTAAGTTTGAGAGTCGTTGGGAACTTTAGTGCAGAGCTGTGACCCTGTTCCCCCCCCCCACCCCGCTACTCCCCTCCCCCTGCCCACAGTCTTCTTGATAGAGGAAACTGAGGCTGGGGCACAGGAGGTCAAAGTCCTCGTGAGATAATACTCAAACCTGAGGCTTCACATACAAATGCTATTTTTTATTTTAATTTTAATCTTTGAGTCACCGTGAGATGCAGAGTTACAAAACTGATCATGGTCAGGTTACAGTCATACAATGTTCCAACACCCATACCTCCTCCGGTGTGCATTTCCCACCACCGATGACCCAAGTTTCCCTCCCGTCACCCTCTCCGTAGCCCGTCTCGATGGCAGGCATTTGCCTTCTTTCTGTCTCTGCTCTCGCTCTCTCTCTCGCTTGCTCGCTCATTCTGTCTTTCTCTATCTCTCTGTCTCTATCTCTGTCTCTGTCTCTCTGTCTCTGTCTGTCTGTCTGTCTCTCTCTCTTCCCCTCCCTCCCTTTAACTCCCCTTTTGAGCATTATAATTTGCAATACAGGTACTGAGAGGTTTTCATGTTTGCTCCTTTAGCTGTTTTCAGCACGCAGTTCTTTTCCGGGGTGATCTTTTCCAACTGTCTTCGTCATGGTGGTCCCTTCTCTATTTCCATTTGAGGCAGGCTTCCAACCGTGGACCAATCCTCCTGCCCTTGTATTGGTCTCATATTGTCTTTCTTCTCCAAATGCTGTTAAGCACAAGGACTCCTGAGCTGCAGGCCCAGGCCAGAGGGAGGGGCAGGGCAGCGTCTGGCCTAGAGGCACAAATGCCCAGGCCTCCGGTCCCTCTCTGGACTCCTGAATCCCATTCCCCCAGGACAGACTGAGGCCTGGTAGACCTATCTGCCTGCCCCCACCGGGAAGGCAGAGCAGTCTGTGGACTAGAGTCCAAACAGACACATGTGTGCTCCGGACACATGTGTGAGCCACAGTTCTGGTCTGGACAGAGCCCAGGAGGGACACCTGTCCCCATCGTCTTCCCTCGTTGGACGTGAAGCCCCGAGCGCCACTCTGGGGGTGTGGGTGTTACTATGGGGGCCACGCCCTAAAGCATGTGGAACCCAGGTTCCATCCACACCCCTAACTCTGGCTATTTTCTTGGCAATCAAAGAATTACCAAAAGTGACGGGGAAGGCGGTGCTGGAACAGTAGCACAGCGGGGAGGGCGCTTGCCTTTGCACGCCGCTGACCCAGGTTCAATCCCCGGCATCCCATATAGTCCCCTGAGCACTGTCAGGAGTGGTTCCTGAGTGCAGAGCCAGGAGTAACCTCTGAGCATCGCCGGGTGTGACCTCGCCCTTATTGATTAATTAAAGTGATTCAGGGGCTGGAGAGCTAGGAAGGGGTTAAGGCACTTGCCTTGCACGGGGCAGTCTCCAGTTCAACCCCGGCCCTGCAATGTGGTCTGCGCCCTGCCCTGCCAGGAGTGAGCCCTGAGCACAGACCCAGGAGTCAGCCCAAACAGGTGTGACCAAAGAAACTAAAGCAAACAAAATATAAATTCTAGAGGCCAGACCCTTGTCCCAGTCGCCTGGCTTTACACCCAGGGGTCCCCACGCCTCACCTCCTCTAAACCTAAAGTCACACCTTGGTTCAAATATTTCTTGGCCAGAGTTAATACAGCAGGGAGGGCACTTGTCTTGCATGGAGCCAGCCCTGGGTTTGAGCCTCAGCGCCACAGGGGGTCCCTAAAGACTGCAAGTCCCTCGTGGCTCCAAAACTTACTCTTCTACTTTACTTTCCCCCCTCCAGCACAGAGATGCTGCTTAAGGGGGCTTCTGGCTGGCTTCTGCTCTTGCAGAAGATACTACAACCTCTCAGAACACTGAAAGCCTCAGTTCAGGGGCCAGAGCGAGAGTCCAGCAGGCAGGGCGTTTGCCTTGCATGCAGCCATCCCAGTTTTGATCCCTGGCAGCACCCTACACGGTCCCCTGAGCCCCACCAGGAGTCATACCTGAGCCAGGTGTAACTCCGGAGCATCCCTGGGTGTGACCCAAAAAAACTGGGGGGGGAAAAAATCCAAATAGAGAAGCGATGTTAGTTTCCAGAACCATCTGCAGAGGGATCTGGGGAGGCCCTGAGGGACACCATGGGCCAGGCCTGCCCGGAGAGCACTGGGCAACGGAGAGTGTCAAGATGCTGCGAGGCAGCCGGCGGGGAAGAGAAGCAGCGCCTGGGAAGGGTGGGGGCGTGGCTTCCGGCCTCAAGCGTGGGTGGTCTTGGAAAGCGCCTCTCTGAGCCTCAGATTCCTCCGTAACGTGGGGGCGACTTTACCTACAGCTCAGGGAGGCGCCCAGCTCGGGCACAGGACATGCTTGTCACTCTCCTCGGCCACTGTTCTCGCCCAGATCAGGCGAGGAGGAGGGGGAGGGGGCAGAGAGGTAGCACAGGGATAAGGGCGCATGGCTTGCACACAGTCAACCCTGGTCCCCGAAATATCACCAGGGGTAGCCCTGGAGGCCCCCCAAGTTCCACTAGGTGCATGGGGTGAAGGTCCCCGAACCCTGCATAATCTCAAGCCCTCCCACCCACCGGCCAGTCTGGTTGGCTGAGAATAACTGGACAGTGTGAGCACGGCTAAGGAAGTCCCCCCAAAAAGAGAGAGAGAGGGGGCTGGAGCAATAGCACAGCGGGTAGGGTGTTTGCCTTGCACGCGGCCGACCCGGGTTCGAATCCCAGCATCCCATGTGGTCCACTGAGCACTGCCAGGGGTAATTCCTGAGTGCATGAGCCAGGAATGACCCCTGTGCATCACCGGGTGTGACCCAAAAAGCAAAAAAAAAAAAAAAAAAAAGGGGAGACAGAGAAGAGTCCGGGGCAGTGAGGGCTGCAGAGAGACCAAGGGTGCTATCACAGCTCTGCACGTGGCAGAGGGACCCCTGTAGGCGCTCCAGCATGACTTTGTGGGGGGGGGGGGTTTCTGTGTGCAAAGACAAACCTCAGCGAAGGTGGGCTGGGAAGAAGATTCGACCACTCTGGCCACCTCACCCTCCCCACAGCCGAGATGGGGGGAGCAAGCACGGGCGCGGGGGACCCCAGGACAGTGTCCAGGTGCCATGGTTTGTGGGGCCCGAGTCTGCACTGGGGGCTTGCGGGAGCCGGTGGCCATCTATCCGCTCCCCTCAGCCCCCCCATCCCGGGGTCAGGACACCCCATCACTGCTCTGCACAGTTGCTATGGAGACGGGGGAGGGGCAAAGTTTAAAGGTCTGTGTCGACTCCTGGCTCAGCGAGGTTGTGAGGAGGGCACTTTCCTAGCATCTGTCTGCGGCCCCCCGCAGCCATATGACCAGCAGGTAGCCACTGGCTTGCATGAGGACCCCCGGGCCAAGCCCCCCAAAACCTTGGCTCTCTGGCCCAGTTTTCACTCCTACATTGGTTTTCCTATTTTTGTTTTTGGTTTATTTATTTATTTACTTATTTATTTGGTTTGGGGATCACACCTGGCATCGTTCAGGACCCAAGAGACCATATCTGTGTGGGGGATTCAACCTGGGTCAACCGTGTGCGAGGGACTGAACCGGTCCATCTGTCCGGCCCTTCTCCTGCATTTCTGGCAACGTGAATCTGCCCAACAGCTCCCCGGGGTCCCTCCTGCTGCCCCAACCCAACAGTCTCACACCCCACGCCCGGCCCCTGCTCTCTCACCCCCCTCCCCAGGAGCACACGTCCGTCCACGTCCTTCCACGCAGCTCCCAAGCCAGAAATGTGGGCTCGGCTTGGCCCCCCATGTCTACGACTCAGTCCACCACTAGGCCCTGCAGCTCTGCCCGAAGTCTGGGCCCCCCGCAGAGGCCACGCCTGCCTGCGCGCCCCCTCCCCCGCCACTCCCCGCCCCAACTCCCTGCCTGGCTTCAGCAGCTGTGAGCACAGGCTTAGACGCCCTTGCTGCGTTCCTGACCTCACCCGGGTTCCGAGGAATCCACCAGCTCACACCCAGCTGCGAAAGGCCCGCAGGCCTCCCTCCTTCCCGCTGATGCCTTCAGGGGCTGCTGAGCCTGTTTGGGGTGCCCACGGCGTGGCCAGATCGAAGAACTTGTAGGGTTCACAGGGCAGTTCAGAAGGGCTGGGACCCTGATGGGAGATGGAGGTGCGGGGGGTGGGGAGAGTGTAAGGCAGAGGGGGCTCAGGACGCCTCCGTGCTGGGGAGAAACAACCAATCCCCTCCAGTGGGGAAGGGAAGGGAGGGGCTGCCGGGAGGGTCTAGGCAGAGGAGCCAGAGACTCCGTGGGGTTCCCTGTGGACAGGCAGGGCCCGCTCACCTGACCCCCACCTGCCCCATCACACAATGGGGCTGCTAAGCCTCCCGCCCCCCATTCAAAGGAAAGGGACAGGGGTGCCTTCCATAACCTGCTTCCGAATTTGGGGATCGGACACAGCCTGTCGCAGACTCCCGTCCCTCCAGCTTTCACCCGCTCCCCATTATCACCCCATCTCCCTGGCACCCCTTGGGGCTGGAAGTGTACTCACAGCTGGACAGGTGCCGCTGGGCTGGGGAATGTGGCGAGTCAACAGGCGGCCTGACCGCCTGCAGCAAGTTTCCAGGCTTTCCGGCAAGCTAGTGCCTGAGAACTCTCCTCCCAGCCATGTTGGGGCGGGGGGGGGTGCCGGGCAGGGTGGGGTTCGGGGTGCAGGCATGGTGCAGACTCAGGCATACACCCAGAAAGCAGGGCTCAGAATTCAGGCGTCACTGTGGCAAGTGGGAGCACCCCCAGGTCCTGATACAGAAGCAGGAGGGTCCCTAAGACCAGGTCCAGGGGTTTGTCAGGGGAACCCCAAAACAGAAGATGATCGGAAGTTTGGGGAGCAGCTGCCCTGCAGGATATACACAGGTTAGCAGGTAGGAGAAGCCCAGAGCGAGAGCTGCAGTGTGGGGAAAAGAACTGAATCCAGGGTCTGGAGCTATAGTACAGTGGGGCGGGTGCTTGCCTTGCATGCGGCTGACCCGGGTTCAATCCCCGGCATCCCACACCATCCCCTGAGCATCTCCAGGAGTGAGCCCTGAATGCAAAGCCACGAGTAACCTCTGAGCTTTGCCAGGTGTGCCCCCCCGCCACCCCCCGCCCAAGGAAAGAAGAAAAGGAATTGAATCTGGGACTGGAGTGATAGTACAGTTGGTAGAGTTCTAGCCTTGCTTGCTTGCAGCTGACCCGGGTTCAACGTATGGTCCCCTGAGCCCCACCAGGAGTGGTCCCTGAGGACACAGCCAGGAGGAAGCACTCTTAGATGTGAACCAAACCCCCTCCCCTCCAAGGAAAAAAGAAAATTGAGTCTGGCCAGGGATCTTGGTGGACAGAGTCTTGCAAGCATGAGACCCCCAACTTCAAGCCCTGGCTCTGCCCACGTGCCTAGTGGGACCCAGCCGTGCTGGGGCAATCCTCAATGCCACGACCCCTTCCCTCACTCCAGGGACACACTCAAATGTGTGACGCCAACACCACAATCATAGCAATCACAACAATCAAGGGCGGGATCGGGGAGAGAGAAATTAGAGAACTAGGGAAGAAAGTTAAGCAGTGTTCCCGGGAGCCCCCAAATCTCCAAGGGTAGCTCTTACTCACCGTCCAAACGCGGGTGCTAGGAGGCTGCCTTCCAGATGGCAGTGAGGGACTCCAGCCTCACCGCCCGCTGTCCCCCAGAGGGCTCTGTGGCATCATGCTGGGCAGCTGGCAAATAGGAAGCAGCAAAGGGGAAGACGTGTGAAGACAGGGAGTGACGCCAACATCCCCACCCTGTTGTCCTTGGCCGGGATTCCAAGGCGGGATCCACCCCTCTGCAAAGACCAGGTGACAGAGCCAGTGAGAGGGAAACCCCTTCTGGTGAACCCCATCTTCCTGACCCCGGTGGGTCCCTGCCTAGGTAACATGCTCCCAGATCAGGGTGGAACAGGACAAGTGAGATGCTACCCCCCTGCCCCAAGCCCCAAAGCTCCCCCTGGGTTTTGGGGTTTGAGACCATGAGGGACTCACCTCTCAGGTTTTTTGTTTTGTTTTGTTTTTTACTTTTTGGGTCACACCCAGCAATGCACAAGGGTCACTCCTGGCTCATGCACTCAGGAATCACCCCTGGCGGTGCTCAGGGGACCATATGGGATGCTGGGAATTGAACCCGGGTCGGCCGCGTGCAAGGCAAACGGCCTACCCGCTGTGCTATTACTCCAGCCCCCTCACCTCTCAGGTTTGGGGCACTGGCCTCTGACTCAGTTTCCCCACTCCCTCTCTCAGGAGGCTGGTCCCACTCGCTGCTTACTGGAGGTAGGCTCCAAACTCACTGTTAGGACCCTCGGGCCATGCCATAAAGTCTCTGAAACTTTCCATACTGGCAGCTCATTGAGGCCAGGCCACGGAACCAGAACCTCCTGCTAGAAACGTGCCTCGATCCCGCACACCCAGTGGACAGGGAGGACTGAAGGATCTGTCCAGCTGGAAGAAGTCATGCCTGACCTCCTTGTGGGTCTCCCCACTGCTGTGCCGTCAGCATGCGCGCCCTCATTTCCCGCCCCTGAGCTGTGCCAGCCCCCACTCCCTCCACAGGCGAGATGCCTCCCCTTGCACCCATGCAGATGCCTCCTGCACGGGGAAGCTCTCTCGGACCTCCGTGCCTGCCCTGTGCTTTCCCCATGAAGTCACTCCATGCAGTGCAAGTCTACACTCCAGACGCAGCCTTTTGGAGACCCGAGACAGGATCCAATTGGATAGTGTATCCCTAGAGGCTGAGAGAAGCTGCTTGTCACTTCGGGGCTTCTCGTGAGCCCACGGATAATTTGAGGGTTTGGGGAACTGTCTCACACCCAAGGATGCTCAGAGCTTTCTCCCGGCTCTGTGCTCAAGGGTGACCCCTGGTGGTGCTCATGGGGCCATATGTAGTGCCAGGGATCAAACCAGGGTCAGCTGTGTGCATGGCAGGAGGCTTACGTGCTGTACTCTCCTGCACGAACCAGAGAATGAATGAATGAACGAATGAATGCCCTTCTGCTCGTGCTTCAGGTAGCAGCCACCAGGTGGCAGTAGTGCTCTTTGGGTGGGGAAAGGCACCACAGTTGGATCCTAAACGCAGGTTCGCCGTCCTCGTCCAAGCCCTTACTGGCTTTTCTATGAATTTTTATAAGCTTCTTGAAACAACCCCCCAGTCACTTCTCCAGGTCCCACTTCAGAAGGGCGAGAGCAAAGGACATGACCGTGTAGGAAGAGGTACACAGCCCCACTGCGCCTGTGGGTCCTCGTTTCCTGGGAGCTCAGTGCAGAGATCCACGTGAATCCGCCCAGACTCCGGAGCACTGGTGGGCTCTGACCTCCTGCTTGGTGTCTGCCCGTACCTGTTCTGGGTGCACAGACGCCCCTGTTATCTTATCAGGGGGTTACCAGTAGACGGGCTGCACCGGGAGGAGGGTTTAGGAAGAAAGTGTGGGAGATAAGGGGGGAGGGGGAGGACTTTTTGCACGAGAGAGGGAGAGAGAGAGAGAGAGAGAGAGAGAGAGAGAGAGAGAGAGAGAGATGCCAAGGGGTCAGGGCTTGCACACGTGCACAAACATGGCCATACAAAGGTGTGTGCATGTGTGTGTATGTGTGTGTGTGAGACAGAGAGAGAGAAAGAGAGAGAGAGAGAGAGAGAGAGAGAGAGAGAGAGAGAGAGAGAGAGCATTCACGCACGTGACTGAATAGAACAAGGGGGACAGGGAGGAAATTGAGTCCGAGGGGGGACCCTGGGAGATCATGTCAGAGGGAGGCTGAGCCAGATGGCAGCGGGTGGGGGTCCGGCAGTAGAGCTGGTGGGTTTGGATGGTTGGTTGGGAGGAGAAAGCAGAGAGGAGAGCTCGGCTCTTAGACCAAACCTGACCTCTGACCTCGTGCAGGAGAGAACCCCCACACACCCCCCCACCACCACCACACCTCCCTGGAAGCCTCTCTTTTTCTACTTCCAGGACGGGAGCACCTCCCTCTAGGGTGCTCCACGCCCAGCAGGCAGACTCCAGTGCCTCGCCTGGAGGGAGCCCTGAGAGGGTTTCTCTGGGGTGCTCCCGGAGGTGCTGGGGTGATGGAGGAAGACGCGGTTCCTGCCCGGCGGTAGCCCGCATCCCTGCTCTCCACCGGAGTCAGATGCACGGTAGGGCCTGCCGAGATGGATCTGGGCTGGCGGCTGAGAAGACACCTGTCCAGCACCTCCTCAGAGTGCTGACAGTTCTCCCGACCCTAGTAGAGCTTTGGAAAAAACCCCAGGGTGGGGTGTTTAAGGAGCCAGAGCTGGAGCCCTGATCAACCACCAGAATCCGAATCCTAGGCAGAGAATTTCTGGAGGACATGCCCCCTCCTACAGGCAGGATTCCTAGAATGTGCCTCTGTGGCCAGTGCAGGTCTGAGCTATACTTGCCAACACTCTGATATCTGTTGACAATATGCCCCAGTCTAACCCCTTCCCTCGCCATCAGAGGGGCGTTGGTTCCCCGTCTCCGCACCCCCCCCATAGGTGCCTCCTCCACCTCCGTCAGTCTGGAGAGCACCCAGGCTCTACCGGGACCAATGTGCCCAGTTACGGGCCTGACTGTTCCCAAGCTCCTGCATCTGATTCTAGAAGCATCTTCCCGCCTCCCTGCAGGGTGGGAAGCAGCTGGCTGTGGGTTTGCCCATCTGCTGGGAGGGGAGAAGGCCCCACCCCTGCCCCTTCCGCCCAGCTCTCGCCACCTTTCCTGTGCCCCCCAGCTCTTGCAGGCGAGTCTTCCCCAGGACTATTCGCGGTACAGCATGTCCTTCCTCTCAATCTGCTGGTGGAAAGATGAGGTACCATAAGGTATGTGGGGGGTAGAAGTAAATACAGGTCTGAAATCCCATATAATTACATACAGGAGGTATTGCCAAGGTAAATTAATAAGAAAACAGTTGGGCAATGTTTACCGACACAATCAATGGGGGGGGGGGGGGTTATTCCTTACTTTGCCTTTGTCAAATGCGCCACAAGTGAGACGAACACAGCACAGCATAGACCACCCCTGCCTGGCTGCCTTGTTTGCTCTGCTCGGGCAGGCTGCGGCCGGAGAAACGGCCAGGGTGAGCTTCTGGGGTGCTGGCAGCCGGGCCCATCCCCCTCCTGCACCCCCAGCCTCCCCAGCCCATCTTTCCACCTACCCTGGCCCTGGCCACTCCTCCAACCGGGCTTTGGTTCTCATCTCAAAGCATGGCCTGGGATCTGCACCCCCTCCCCAGCCTGGATGGGCTCACCAGCCTGAGACGGTGCCGTGTGACACACTTGGCCAAGCCCCCCCACACCCCCATCACACACCCCAGAAATGTCCCCCGCCGGGGCACATCCATCAGCCCTGCAGTGGTTCATTTCCTCCCGAAGGTGCCTTCCAGGGCAGGGTCAAACTTACCCTCAGAGGACACTGGGGACCCCCTGTGTTGAGAGGTGTCCGGAACCCTCCACACAGGAAGACCTGACTGTCCTCGAACAATACGGGCCCAGCGGGGAGGCAAATCGAGGGACACCCGCACCCCCCAACATTCTCTCAGACATCCCACGTTTGCTGGATGAGGCCGGGCTTCCACCGGGCCCCAGACTGTGGGGGTCTCCAGCCTCCCCCTGAACCCCGAGAGCAGAGACGGGACGTGGGTAAGAACCTCTGCGCCCATCCCTGCCTGCCTCCTCCACATCCTGACACTTGTCTCCCAGGGGGTGTTGGATAACACTGGGCTCTCTTTGTGGTTCCCGCAGGAAGGCTAAGGTTTATTGAGCCACTCCCACAACAGTGCAACTGGGCGCAACTAATAATCCTATATTGCTTTTCTCTTTCCTTCATGTCCTTTGTATGGTTTATTTAGCAATGTCCTATTTTGTATAGACACAGGAAAACAATTGATGCTAAGCTATGTCACATGGGAGTTAATTGACTCCAAAATAATATTTACTCCTGGGCATCCATATTTACTTGACTTAAGCCTCAGTTGCTCTTACTTCCTAGCACCCCAAAAGCAGGGTCCCGACAAAGGGACTGATGGACCCAGGGCAAGCTGTGAGCTACCCTGGCATCGAAATGGGACAGGCCAAGCGCCATGATACTTAACTATAAGTCAAGAGCACGGTCATGGACAAGGGGCTGCAGGTCTGGATTTAGACCTAACTCACAAATGCACTCCAGGGCCAAGATGAGCTGGCCACTGAGGCATGCAGTGAAGGCAGCTTCCTGCAGCCTCTGGGCCCTTCCTAAGTGCTCCGACCACCGTGTATCATCTGTGTCATCATTTGGGCTGTGGGTCCTGCTGTGGGGTTCCCGTGGGGGAAAGAGCTGGGTGCCCCCATCCCATCTCCACATCACCCCCAGTAGGGTCAACTGGGAGGCTCCCCCACGCACGTCCTCAGTAAGAATCTGGCCTCGGTCACAAAGAACAGAACATGGCAACCCAATTATCTGCAAAGCTGGGCTTTCCAGCGAGCCTTTTATGGGGCACGGGAGAGAGAACCCCTCACGTTCGTGGATGCTGCCGCTTTCCAAGAATGGCAAGAGGGTAGAAACCTCAGAGGCTGCGTTTCGGGCCATGAAGACGCCTCTCGGGCCCGAATTCCAGCTGTGTCCCGGCCAGGCCCGAGAGTCCTGGATTAGGGAGCAAGAAGCCGTCAAGAGTCAGATTTACGACTGTTCCCACAGCCCCACGGCCCGCTCCAGGCACGTTCCTGAAATTTATGAAATGCAGTTGCTCAAAGGGATGCAGGGGGGGCGGGGGGCTGAGACATTCCACCTGGTCTGCCGGGCGGACTCTGCTCAGGCATAGTCTCGCTCTCTGCCTGGCCCGTCCGGAGGCACAGGTTAAGCTGCTGCTGCCTTCACAAACGCTTCCTCGGCGGAGATGCCCCCTCGCTCCCCTGGGGGGTTCTGGACTCCCTCAGGGCCCCTTCCCCACTGCCCTCCCGGCCTTTCTTCTCGCTTTTAGCATTTGCTTCTCAAGCTCGTAGATTCCGTCTCGACTTCTCTTCTAGGAATAAGTTCCAGAGCGTCCTAAGAGCATAAACCACGCCAGGGAATCCCATTTATCGGGGACCACCGAGAACAAGACCCCATCCCTCAACAATGTTGGATTATTGCCAGCGGGGGGACTCTTTCCTGGCTCTGTGCCCCTCAGCCCCCAGATGACGGAGTTGTTTTTTATTTTTTAATTTGGGGGCCACACCTGGAAGTCCTCAGGGATTGCACCCGGCTCTGCACTCAGGTATTACTCCTAGCGGTGCCCAGGGGACCATAGCAGATGCCAGGGATCAAATTCAGGCTGGCTGCGTGCAAGGCAAACACCCTCCCCACTGGACTATTGCTTCGGACCAGCCCCCATTGGAGTTTTTAAAGACCCAAGAAGAAAAGCTGCTTGAACGGCTCTGCATGCTCCCAGGGGGGGCTGGTCTTCGGAAGCAGCTTTGGTGAAGAGCTGAAAGCGCGTCTCCTGCCACTCTGGGCGCCTCCTTCTCAGACTCTGAGAAACAGCCGGGACCCACAAACGGGACCCTTTATCCATAGCCACTGCCAGTGCAGAGTCTACAGCAATCTGGCCCCATCAGAAGCAAAAAGAACATTCTGCAGCTCACCCTCATGCCCGTGTTCTCCCTTGAGCATCTACCTCGCTTGCCTGTCTGTTTCTTTGCTCACCTGTTTCCACTCCGGAGAAACCCGTGTCTCTCTCAAACACATACTTCTCTCTTTCCCTTTATCTATATCGGGGGCGGAGGGTTTGTGCAATACCCAGCAATGCTCAGGGGTTACTCTTGACTCTGCATTCAAGGAATTAACTCCTGGTGGTGCTGGCGGGCCAAATGGAATGCCAGGGATCGAACCTGGGTCAGCAACAACATACAAGGCAAACAGCCTACCTGCTACATGGTCTCCCCTGCCTTACATCTTTCTATGTATGTTTCAATAAAAATTATCTTGCTTCAAACACTCACTCACACACACACACACACAAACACACACACACACACACACACAAGCGCCTAAACATCTTGCCATGAAAGGAGATATTAAAATCTCTCTCATATTTTTTCAGACTGAACCCAGTCTTAAAAAAAAAGAAAAGACAAAAACAAGCAAACAAAAATGGTTCAAAAACAGCATAGCCAAATTCAAATGAGGCTCATCACTGCAGTCTCTTGCTCGCGCTGCTGAGGGGGATGTCAGTGCCTGCCTTCAAACCCGGGAGCGAGCGAAACCCTCAGAGGTTTTGGAGCCGCTTCGTGCCGAGGAGAAACGGACCCAGACGAGCTGGCGGGGGTTTGGGTATGTGGATGGATGCAGGGTGGGTTTTCGCTCTGTTATGATTTTGCTTTTAAATATTTATTTGTGCAAGATAAATCTTTCGAAGACTGAAGTCTGTGCTGAGGAAGAGTTGACTGCTCTCGCTCTTGCTTAATGGAACTGCCGAGTCTTCTTGGAAAACAAAAAAAGGTTCATTTATATAAACAAGCCATCCCAGGAAGTATAAAATGACAATTCTAGCGAATGCTACCCCCCCCACACTCGTGCTGCTGGAGGCGGGTGCTGCAGACGGGAAATAGGGCACACAGGGGGGGCTGCCTGAGCAGAAACCAGCTTCCCCCTAAATGGGGCGGGGGCTGGGGATGAGACGCAGCTCAGAGGGCGCCCACCTTGCCTGCCTGAGCCCTGGCCGGAGCCCAGCACCCAGGCCCTCCCAAGCACCGCCCCTTGAGTGGGGACAGGTGTAAGCCCGGTAGAGCCCCGGACCCTCCTGCAGAGTGGCCTCACAGTGACAGCGACCACCAGCAATTGTTCTAGAAGAGAACAGATATAGAAGAGCAAACCCAGAGATGCTGCAGATTCGAGTGAGAAGCCCAGAGGGGCTGAGGGGACCTGCCCAGGCCCAGCGGGGAATCTCCACTGTCTTCTGCCTCCATCACTCCCACCAACACACCCGTGTGGCTACCTGTGCCCACATCGGACCCCAAGAGCTGTGCTGTGCCCCCGGCGCCAGCGAACGCTGACCGTTTCACCCCACTGACTCACTCATTCCGCAGCCTTTCCGGGGGCGCTTAGAGATGCTACAGCAGATAATGGACTTATTTTTTTTTTTTGAGTCACACCTGGCGATACACAGGGGCTACTCCTGGCTCTTCACTCAGGAATTACCCCTGGCAGTGCTCAGGGGGCCATATGGGATGCTGGGAATCGAACCCGGGTCGGCCGCGTGCAAGGCAAACGCCCTACCCGCTGTGCTATCACTCCAGCCCCTGGACTTATCTTGCACACGATTGATTCTGGTTTGATTCCTGGCACCCCAGACGGTGCCCCTGAGTCCTGGTAGGAGTGATCCCTGAGCACAGAGCCAGAAGCTCTGAGCACTTCTGGGTGTGGCCCTAAGACGATAAACAAAGAATCTTAGTTTTCAGTTTTCAACAAGGGGTGTATCTTACTGGTGAAACATGTGTCTGTCGTGTTTGAGGCCCCCCTGGGTTTGATCCCCATTGCCTCCCTGAGTTCTCCTCCCCCAATCCATGGTGGGGAAATGAATTGCACCCTTGATTATCCAGGGTCCCCGGTGCAAAGATGCCCATGACCCTGACACTGACAAAGCTGCTCCAAAAAAAAAGAAAAAATTGCCAAGGAGATAAATTATTTTTGAAACTTTACCCAAATTTTCTTTTGGAAGTTTTTAGTGCTTTAAAATCATTGTGGGGGAGGGGGAACGGAGCAATAGCACATCGGGTAGGGCATTTGCCTTGCACAGGGCCGACCTGGGTTCAATCCCTGGGATCCCATATGGTCCCCCAAGCACAGCCAGGAGTAATTCCTGAGCGCAGAGCCAGGAGCAACCCCTGTGCATTGCTGGGTGTGACCCAAAAAGAAAAAAAAAATCATTGAAGGGTGAAAGAGAGAGAGAGAAGAGAAGTGTCTGTCATAGAGGCAGGAAGGATTGCGGGGGAGGGAAGCTGGGGACATGGGTGGTGGCAAATGTACATTAGTGAAGGGATGGGTGTTGGAACATTATATGACTGAAGCCCAGTCATGAACAACTTTGCAACTATGTGTCTCACTGTGATTCAATATTTATTTATTTATATATTTATTGCTTTTTGGGTCACACCCGGCAATGCACAGGGGTTACTCCTGGCTCTACACTCAGGAATTACTCCTGGTGGTGCTCAGGGGACCATATGGGATGCTGAGATTCAAACCCAGGTCAGTCGCATGCAAGGTAAATGCCCTACCCACTGTGCTATCGCTCCAGCCCCGACAATATTTAATTTAAAAAAAAATTAAAAATCATTGAGGGGGGATCAGAGTGAAAGTATAGTGGGCATTTGCATGCAGCTGACCCAAGTTTGACCTCCGGCATCCCACATGGTCCCCTGAGCCCACCAGGAGTGATTCCTGAGAGCAAAGCCAGGAGTAAGCCCTGAGCACTGCTGGGTGTGGCCCCCAAACCAAAACAATTAAAATAATTATGGGGGACATGGCTGAAGAGATAGTATAGGAAGTCAGACACTTGCCACCTGAGCACAGAGCCAGGAGCATCCCCTGTGTAGAGCCAGAGCTGGGGATGCAATGCGGGAAGTAAAGGGGGGCGGCGGGGTGGGCTCTAGCCCCTCAGACAATCCCCTCATGCCTCCATTGAGTTCTTGTTTTGACTCAGGGTCACCTTCAGGAACCTGACTTGTGGTGGGCACAGAAGGGCTTGATGTGACGCAGAAATACCTGCGCTTGGCACCCCTGTCTTTCCGGGGGCTTACGACGGCAAGGACACTGATCTCCGGTCCTCTCGTTTCTCCAAATGGATGAGAATGTTTGCCCTCGGTAGAGTGCAGCTGACGTTCCATTGTTGGCCTCCGCTTTCCCGTGGACTCCCAAATGCCCATGGTGGGCAGCCTGTGGTGTGGTTTGCAGGGCTCCATGCCTGGCTTCTGGGGCACAGTGGGCACCCACACGCTCAGGGCTCTCTCCCTGGGCCAGCTCCCTGCTGACCGCCCCTTCCCTCCTCTGAAGGCTGCACCCTCTGGTTTCTCCGTCCAAAGATCCCCCCCTCCTTCTCAGCATCCCCCCCACCACCACCATCGCCGCCTTGGTCTTCCCCCCTACAGAGCTCATAGATTGCAAGCAGTGTCGCTGGATCTCATTGTCTGGGCAATGACTGTCCGGCCTGACTTCTCTCTGTTGGGGGAATCTTTGTCATCTCAGCTCCAGGATGTCCGGGCTTCCAGATAAACTAAGATGTGTTGAGGGGACACAGTGGTTACCCCCCAGGCGATGCACTTGGAATGCAGACCATGAGGGAGGAGAGTGGACGCTAGCGGCCTCTTGGCTGTATCTGGGAGACTGGTTCTGCTATGCCCGCAGGAGGTAATACTGTCAGTTGTCCGGCACCAGTAACGTCTCCATTGTGAGACTTGTTACTCTTTTTGTCATATCGAATGTGCCACAGGTAGCTTGCCAGGCTCTGCTGTGAGGGCAGGATACTCTCGATACTCTCCTGTTGCTTGCGGGGCTCTCTGAGAGGGAGGGAGGAATCGAACCCGGGTCGAACCCGGGTCGTCACGTGGCATGCAAGGCAAACGCCCTACCCGCTGTGCTATTGCTCCAGTCCTTCAGGAGGTAATGCCTGGAACTGAGAGAGGCATTCTAAGATAGGGAGTGGATATAGTCTGTGGATGGGTTCAGCCTAGTGGGGGGAGGGGCGTAATTGAGAGGTGGGTGTGGCCTCGCGGTGGGTGTGGCCAAGGATGGTGGTCGAGTGGTCCAATGGGAGGCGGGAATACTGCGACTGGCTCAGGTGTAAAAGCACACAGTTTCCCAGCCCTACCACCACCTCGAGTCCTAATGCTTCCCTTTCCCCCTGCCAAAGAGGTGAGAGAAGGGAGGTGGATTTGGGATAGGAAAGGCTGGCAGAGTCGAGGAACCTTCCCCTTTGACCCCAGCTCATCCCGCTGCCTCCCCCACCCCCGTCCCCCCCATCAGGTCTTATTATCTTTGGTTTACTTGTTAAGTTGGACTGAGTGATAGCACTTGGGAATGGCTGGCTCTGTTGATTCGGCTCCTGAAATAACAAGGCATTAGGAAGGATCAATAAAGCCAATGGCTAATCTTTGTCCCAAATTCTCGCCTGGTATCAGAATAATTAATTCAGCTATGAGCTCGGGGTGCTGGCAGTTACCCCTAAAAATATTAGTTCTCCCTATAGGTATTCTTTCCTGGCAGAGAATAAAACATCAGATCTCATCCCATTACTCACAACTCTTGATTTTCTAGAGCTCCTAATACTCATTTTATACCTAGAAGATGATGGTTTTTCCTTAAAGCTCTTGTTCAAAATATATATATATGAAGACATGGGCTGGAGAGAGAGAGAGTACAGCAGCTAAGGCGCTTGCCTTGCAAGCAGCTGACCCAGGTTCAATCCCCAGAACCCCATATCGGGCCCTGAGCACTGTCAGGAATGGTTCCTGAGTGTACAGTCAGGAGTAAGACCTGAGCACCACTGGATGTGGCCCCCAAACCAAATCTATAAAGACAGAGTCCGGGGTGTGGTCCAGAGGGCAAAGCATGTGCCTAGCATGTGTGAGGCCCTGGGTTCTGTCCCTGGCCTCACCAATGAGTAAGAGAAGGCATCTAGAAACCACGTCATGTAAAAGGGCACATCACAGGGCTGGAGCGATAGCACAGCAGGCAGGGCGCTTCCCTTGCACGCGGCCAACCCGGGTTCGATTCCCAGCATCCCATATGGTCTCCTGAGCACCGCCAGGGCTAATTCCTGAGTGCAGAGCCAGGAGTAACCCCTGTGCATCGCCGGGTGTAACCCAAAAAGCAAAATAAATAAATAAATAAATAAAATAATTTGTTAAAAAATAAATAAAATAAATAAAACATGGGGCTACACAGCACACATAAAGCAAGTGGGACATAGAAGAGTGATGCTTCCAGGGTAACACAAGTCCTCTGAAACCCAGGGTCCCAGGAAGCCACAAATTCTCCAAGGGTACTTTATAACACCCCCTTCCCCATAGGAAGAGCATCCAGATACTCGGGGTGTCGGGGTGGCAGGTGCGAACAACCTTTGGTGGCACTTAGAGCTGGAAAACTGCTCGGGGCAGGAGCCGACCTGATCTGGAAGTGAAGCGGGTGTCAGTCACTATCGGCAGGGCAGGACCAAGGTACCTGCAGCCAGGCCCGAGGTCGGAAAGCCAGAGGAGGAGAACAGGCTGACGCCGAGTGAAGGAAGGCAGCCGGGGGCTGGGGAGACTGCCCAGTGCAGGGGAGCCGCGTTCCAGCCCTGAGCACTGGGGAGTAGAGCACCAGCAGGTGTGGCCCCAAATTTTAAAGATTAGGGGGAGAAAAAGCAAGTGATAAGTAAGTTTAGCTACAGAGAGAGAGAGAGAGAGAGAGAGAGAGAGAGAGGTTGGGATACAAAAAAAACCAAAATGTTTTGTTTAAAGAAAAGGGATCCTTGGGGCCAGAGAGGTAGCACAGCAGGTAGGGCACCTGCCCTTCATGCAGCTGACCGGGTTCAATCCCCAGCATCCACACGGTCCACTGAGCACCACCAGGAGTGATTTCTGAGTGCAGGACCAGGAGGAACCTCTGAGCATTGCTTGCTGCATATCACACACACACACACACACACACACACACACACACACAAACCAAAAAACAAACAAACAAAAAGAGGAATCCTGTATCTACTGTTAGATGGTGCATGCATGTGAAAACACACACACACACAGAAAGAGAGAGAGAGAGAGAGAGAGAGAGAGAGAGAGAGAGAGAGAGAGAGAGAGGAAATGCCACCTCCTGGTTTCAGAAACTCAGCCTCCTGATTCTCCTTGCCTCTTCTTTGTGAAGAAATCCCCTATCAAAGGGCTCCAGATTAGCAAGTCAATATGCATCCGTGACCCCTGATCAGGAAAGAAAAGAAAGGACCCGGGGAAAGAAAATGATTTCTCTCCACTCAGCCAGACTGATCAGAGCCCAACAAAAGGCTGGATGCTTGGTCCCGACTGTTTCCTGGCCCGGCAAACTGCAAAGCCCTTGGTAGATATTCCCATTATCACCTGTCCCGGCTCGGCTCGTGTGAAAGATGTTTCTTTTCCTCCCGCTGATCCCCTTTCTAAATCAAATCCACCCCAAACTGCCTGGCTCAGAACCGAAGCCTTCCTTGGCCTGGCCGTGTCTGCAGAGGAGGCTCTCCCGGGCCCTGGAAGCCAGCAGTCCTGACCACCAGACCCTCTCAGGCAGCTGCTACCAAACCACCTGAGCTAGTGGGTTTGCTCAGAGCCTCTGTCCCAGCGTCTGCAAGATTGGGAGACCAAGGGCTGCAAAGACACCGCAGGGATTAAGGCGCTTGCCTTGCCCTGCATACGACCAACCAACATTTGATCCCCAGCAGCACGTCTGGTTCCCCTGAGCACCACCAGGAAAGACCCCTGAACACAGAGCCAGGCGGAAGCCCTGAGCACCGCCGGGTGTGGCCCAATAACCAAAAAGATAAAGTAAAAAAAAAAAAATCAGAAGTTGGTGCTCTGCCATAACCATCCTGGTTTAGCTGTGAATCAGGTGATGGCCCAGGGTGTTCTCTTCACCATCGGTGTCCTGCAGTGGACGCCCCGCCTTCCTTCTCTTTCTCATCTCGCCTCGGTTCCCCTCCCCAAGGAAGCACGTCCGGCTTCTTTCTCCCCGGGAAGGTGGGCCTTCATGCCAGGTGATACCACTGAGATGGAGCTTCCCACTTGCGTCCACACGGGTTGCATCAACGTTTGCTTCCATCGGGGCCAGCCCTGGCAATGCTCTGTCCCGCAGTGCATCGGGCTTGGCGCTCTGCACTCAGGCCCAGAGGTGTCTGGGGACCACCAGGGCTACCCCCCGCCATGGTGCTTGGTGGGCCAGGCAGTGCCAGGGTCAAACTCCAGACGGCATGGAGCAGATTTCTTTTTAGCACTTGAGCTATGCCCCTGGCCTGCGGCTTCTTTTTCGTGAAGTAGCTGGATTTTTTTTTTCATTGATTTACCATTGGTTTATAATTCTGCTGGCATCTCAGGACTATAACTGCACACCTCATGTTTGTCTACATCTCAGAAGCTCTAGTGGTCCCCATGATCAGATTGGTCCCTGCCTGGATGCCCAGTGAAACCCTCTCACGTGGGCCTTGAATGACACTAAATGACGAGATGTTTTAAAACTTGCATTGGGGCCGGAGCGATAGCACAGCGGGTAGGGCGTTTGCCTTGCACGCGGCCGACCCAGGTTCGATCCCCGGCATCCCATATGGTCCCCCAAGCACCGCCAGGAGTAATTCCTGAGTGCAAAGCCAGGAGTAACCCCTGAACATCGCTGGGTGTGACCCAAAAAGCAAAAAATAAATAAATAAATAAATAAATAAAATAAATAAAAATTGCATTTCCAGGCTGAGGGGATAATTTCTGAGCACAGAGCCAGAAAAAGCCCTGATGCACAGTGGGATGTGGCCCGAGCCCCTTGCCCCCAAATCCATTTCTAGGACCTCTTTTTTTTTTTCTTTTTGGGTCACACCTGACAATGCACAGGGGTTACTCCTGGCTCTGCACTCAGGAATCACCCCTGGCAGTGCTCAGAGGACCATATGGGATGCTGGGAATTGAACCCGGGTCGGCTGCGTGCAGGGCAAACGCCCTACCCGCTGTGCTGTTGCTCCAGCCCCTCTGGGGCCTCTCTTTAAGGGGTGAGTAATCCCTTCCATCCTCTGTCCTCAATCCTCTGCTCAGAGCAGATGCAGTCCTTGCCAAGAGCGAACTTGAAGTGTTGAGTTAGGCTGCGGCTCTTCTCACTGTCCACCCCTCTGTGGGTGAAGGGATCCACTGACCACTCACGCCACTTTGCTTCCTAGAGTTCCAGAAGAGAGCCACTCCTGACTCTAGCTCTGTGCCGTTTTCCCTGTTAAGACAGCACGCCAGGCTGAAGAGCTAACAGCTCTGGTAAGTTTGACTTAGAAGACCAGGTCGGTCTCCTTCAAAGGGTCTCTGCGGGCCTAGGTTCATGGCAGCGCTGAGTACGAGAGCTCAGACATGGACACAACCCAAACGCCCACTCCCGGGCAGTGGATCAAGTGGTCTACAGATACACAGTGGAATACTATGCAGCCCTCAGGGAAAAAAAAATCATGCGATTTTCCTCCTCCTGGCTGGAACTAGTGGGTCCTGTGCTGAGCAGAGTCAATCAGGAGAAAGGGCTAGACACAGAATGGCCTCGCTCATGTGTGGGACCTATGGGTACACAGCGAGGGAGCAACAAAGGGCCAGAGGCGACACAACAGGGGAACGGAGCCACACAATTGAGTGTGGTGGGGAGGGGATGAAAGGGGGGACATTGGGGTCCTCCAGAGAAAGGAGTTGGGCACATGGGCGAGGGATGTGGTGTTAGAATCCTGTGCACAAGAAACCATCATTAGTAGTATTGCCAATCACAGAAACTCAAATCAATAAAAAGAATTTAATAAAGTAAGAATTTTTTAGAAAAAAGACGGGGTCTGACTGCCAGGAATGACAGCAGAGGGGACACAGCTGATGGGGCTGGGAAGGTCAGAAGCAGGAGGCAGCTTCCCGCTGGCCAGGGAGGGGGGGTCTCAGCTGTTTGCGGGGGTTCGGGTGGATGACAAGGATCTGATGAAATGACCTGCGCTAACCAAACCACAGAATAGCTTCACCGCCTCCCCCCAGCCATCAAACCAGAACCTCAGTGTAATAACTTGGACGAGAGGGAGGGCAGTCTCCCGCCTTCTGGGCATGGACACCTCCATCCGGCCACTTACCTTCTGCCAAGCATGAAACTGACCCACTAAATTCCGTCTAACATGGACCACGCTCGCTGGACACAGCTTCATCGGGACATCACGGGTGTCTTTCTGTCGGGGCCAGGCTGGCCTGTGCCCTCCCCCACCCTGCCCTGCCCTGGCCTGCCCTGCCCTGCCCTGCCTGGGAAAACAGATCCCAGAGAAAGAGGCGTGTGGGAGAGACACACAGGCTCGTTCTTCCTGCTTGCTGCCTCCAAACTCGAGGACGGCCACTCATCTACTCGTGTCATTATAAAAGAAATGCTTCTTTGTTTCAATCTTTTAAGACCATACTTAACATTCTTTCCATTCCAAAGTATGTGATCATTGAGAGAAATGAAAAACACACTAAAATGAAATGCTCCAAGGATGTTGGTAAGAGAAAAAGTCCACAGACGGAGCTTGCTGATAGGTGATTTGCTGCATGTGGGACGCTCTGGGTTTGATCCTCAGCACAGGGAGGAGGAGGAGGAGGAGGAGGAGGAGGGGGAGGAGGAGGAGGAGGAGGAGGAGGAGGAGGAGGAGGAGGGGAGGAGGAGGAGGAGGAGGAGGAGGAGGAGGAGGAGGAGGAGGAGGAGGAGGAGGAGGAGGAGGAGGAGGAGGAGGAGGAGGAGGAGGAGGAGGAGGAGAAGAAGAAAGAAGAAATCTATAAGCTCACATCCCTGCCCCAGGCTCTGTTCCAGCCCTTGAAATAATGTGGAGAGATTAAAGTGTGCAGGACTTCTCAGCCTTTCTCAGGAATCACCCAAAGAGAGGCAGCATAATTAGAGGGATTCAGATTTCTTTTTGTAAATACGATGTTACTCACTTTCTACTTTCTACATTATGAACATTCCCCACCCAAGGTCAGTGGACATAACTCAAGTTATTAGAAGCGTTATCATGGGGCTGGAGCAATAGTACAGTGGGTAGGGAATTTGCCTTGCACGTGGCCAACCCAGGTTCGATTCCCAGCATCCCATAGGGTCCCCTGAGCACTGCCAGAGGTGATTCCTGAGTGCAGAGCCAGGAGTAACCCCTGTGCATTGCCAGGTGTGACCCAAAAAGCAAAAACAAACAAGCAAAAAAGTATCATTATTTGGTGTGGGGACCACACCTGGCAATGCTCAGGGGATACTCCCAGCACCTGTCAGGGATGCTCAGGGATACTCCCAGCACTGTGTCAGGGATGCTCAGGGATTCTCCCAGCTCAGTGTCAGGGATGCTCAGGGATACTCCCAGCTCAGTGTCAGGGGTGCTCCGTGCTGTGTTAGAGGATGGAGAAAGACAATGCAGTGTGCCTGGGAAAAAACCCAGGTCTTCTGTAAACAAGGCAAGTATTCTGATCCCTTGATCTATCTCTCTATCCACCACTCATTTTGTTTGTTTGTGTTTTGACTTCTGGGGCCCCATCTGAGCAGAAAACCAGTGCTCAGAGCTTCCTCCTGACTCTAACTCAAGGATCACTCCTGGTGGGGGTCTGTCATGCTTGGGGTCAAACCCAGGTTGGCAGCATGCAAGGCAAATGTCCTACCCGCTGTACTATCTCTTCAGTTTTCCACTGACTATGTCTTAATGACACAAGAATAAGGACCTCAAAATTGCATAATCCCCAGAGGGGTCACTAAAGAAACCACGGGGCTGAGGATTCTTCTGAAAACCATAGCCACAATGGGAGCAAGTGTTTTGATTTTAAGAATGTTGCGCCTTTTCTTGCCTCTGGGAATATTCAAGCATGGTCAAAACAAGAAAGTCATTTGGTTCAAGCGATACATTTTGCAGATGGGGAAGCTGATGCCCCGAGGGTTAAATGAAGCACAATTAGGGTGAAAGGGAGGGAAAGTCTGAGCCATCAGACTTGCCAAGAGAGATGTGGGAGCAGAACAAGGACTTGGAGAGGAAGCCGCTGTATGGAAGACTTTGCGAGGACAAGAGGATTGTGGTTGGGGGACCCAGAGTGTGGCTTGTGGAAAGAACCCCTGCTTAGAGGTAACAGTTCCTAGGTTTCGACCCAGGCATCGAAACAAGCAAACAGGTCCAGAGAGATAGTGCAGGGTGATAAGGCGTTTGTCTTGCAAACAGTTGCAGTGGCTGTGACCCTGGTTCAAATCCCCAGCGTGGGGATGGGCCCTGAGCTCTGCCCATCAGGGGTCACTCCTGAACACAAATGCCCTGGACATGTCTGGCAGGCACCCCTCCCCTCCCCCCCAAAAAAACAAAGAAAGAATGTCCTTCTTCGAAGCTTCCTTGAGTAGCTGCAGCTGGGGATTCAATGTCAGTTCCTCCTTGTACTTTCTCCTGGAGCCTGGACCTACTTCTGTGAATGAGAGAAACTGGACCACTGGCCTTGCACCCGGGGCAGGGATCACGTGGTGTTTAGTTAAACATCCTCTGCTGGGGGCCAGAGCGATAGCACAGAGGGTAGGGCGTTTGCCTTGCACGCGGCCGACCCGGGTTCGATCCCCGGCATCCCATATGGTCCTCCAAGCAAGCACTGCCAGGAGTAATTCCTGAGTGCAACACCAGGAGTTACCCCTGAGCATCGCTGGGTATGACTCAAAAAGCAAAAAATAAAATAAAATAAAATAAAAAAATAAACATCCTCTGCTGCTCAGGCCCCTTCTGAGCCCATCCAGGGTTTGGTGACGCCTTGTGGCTCGGTGGGTTCCCTATGGGCACTGCCCCCCACCCTGGCCCCCTGGCCACCCTGCAGACAGCAGACTGCTGGCCCTGCTTGCAGGCGGGAGAAAGTCCCTGGGTCTCAGCAGGGTCCGCCAGCAGCTCTGCACCCCGAGTAGGCAGGTGGACGAGCAGCGCGTGTCCTGCACTGCGTTGGCTTGTATCAGAGCCAGCAACCTCCCTCCTTCGCCCCGTCCATCCCTTCCAACACATCCGGCTCTCTGCGGTTTTATGGATAATAACCAGACCTACAATCTGTAACCTGCCTGTCTCCATCAATGCAGAGTCATTGTTACATTTCCCTTAATACCCATCAGCTCACACAAATGGAACACAGGCCCTGAAACAAACTCCCATGGGCCCAAGAATGAGAGCGTAGGCACAAGGGAGGGGGAAAAAAATGTCTGGCAGTAAGTTTCTTACTTAGTATCACCTAACTAAATTTAATGTTGATAGTTTGGGGGCCACCCCCGGCTGTGCTCGGGGCTTCCTGCTGGCTTAGGGATCACTCTAAGAGACCTTCTGTGATTACTGGGGATCAAACCCAGGTGTGCACAAGGAGTCACCTTCCCGTTCTGCTCTCTCCAGCCACTAACTGAATTTAGTTGGATCTCAGCATAAACTTGATTTATTTTTATATTTTTATTAGATTGACATGAGATACACACTTAAAACCTGATTTATTTTCTCCAAGAGCTAAAGGAACCTCTCAACCTCTCCCTCTCTCTATCCCTCTCTCTCTCTCCCTCTCTCTTTCCCTGTCTCTCTCTCTCTCTCTCTCTCTCTCTCTCTTCCCCCCCTCAGGTTTGGTTTTTTTTTTTTTTTGGTTGTTGTTGCTCTTTTAACCTGATCATCCGCACTACCGCACTACAAAATGTTAGCTTGGCAGGATTAGAAAGTTTTGAAGTTTTGAATAACTATTCTTTTTTTCTCTCTCTCTCTCTTTTTGGATCAGAAAGTGAATGGCCAGAAAATGGGGGGAATAGGAGGTGGAGGGGGAAATAAAGGGAAATTAGCTGGTCTTAGATGTTTCCCATTTAAAAAAATCTTCTGGAGGGGGGGCAAAGAGATATTCAGGAGGCACCAACTCGCCTCACGTGCCTCTGACCCTGGTTTGATCACGGGCACCACACGTGGTCCCTGGAGTGTGGCCAGTTCCATTCCTGGGCACGGAGCTAGGAATAGCTCTTGAGTCTGCCAGGTAGAGGGCCCCAAGTTCCTCCCTCCGAAACACAAACTCTTCCTCAGATGGGAGTAGCAGCAGCTGCCAGGGTAACAGCAGAAATCTGAATGTTTCACTCACGCATGAAGCCCAGAGGAGCCGCGTGGTCCCTGCTTGCATTTCAAACGAAAGCTGCCTTGACTCTTGGCTCAGGCTAATGACCGAGGAAGCCAGAGCTCTCGAGCCGCACTTGAGAGTGGAATGATTACCACAAGCCGCGACACTGAAAAAAAAGGAAATTAATGTCGAGCGCAATGCCTGCTTCTGGGGAGGACGGAAGGAAGGAACCACGAGCAGATAACTTTGACCTTTTGTCTCTGGCTAACCAGGCACTTGCTAACCACGTTACTCAGATGACAAAGCAACGCTTAGAACTCCGTGTCCATGGCTGGAGTAATTGACTTAGAACTCCACGTCCAGATTTCAAATACTCCTGAAAAACACACCTCCGGGATATGTTGAATTGAGATTATGGACAAAAAAGACTGACAGATTCAGGGCCGGAGTCATTAGTTCAGTGGGTAGGGCATTGGCCTTCCACGAAGGCTGACCCGAGTTCAATCCCTGGCATCCCAAATGGTTCCCTGAGCACCGCCAGGAGTAATTCCTGAAGGCAGGGTCAGGAGTAACCCCTGAGCATCAATGGGTGTGACTCCAAAGCCCAAACCATAAATAAATAAATAAATAAATAAATATTGGTAAATCCTAGCTCCCAGGCAGGCCAGCGTCTTACTAAAAGATTACACGCAGGGCCGGAGCGATAGCACAGCAGGTAGGGTGTTTGCCTTGCACGCAGCCAACCCGGGTTCAATCCCCGGCATCCCATATGGTCCCCCAAGCACCGCCAGGAGTAATTCCTGAGTGCAAAGCCAGGAGTAACCCCTGAGCATTGCTGGGTGTGACCAAAAAAAAAAAGCAAAAAATCAATAAATAAAAGATTACACGCACCAACAAAATATCAGTTTATCTGCAGCTTCTCTAATTATTACCCAGCAAGACAAGAAGAGCACTGTGTCGGGCTGAGCACTGTAGCCCAGGTCAAACGCTGCCCGGGACCCTCACTCAGCAAGCAGGTGGGACCGTGCGGATGAGTAGCCAGAGGAGGCTGCTCTGGTTTGGGATTCTTGATCTCCGGCTCCTCCTTACCTAGACTCCAGACCCGAGAGCTCTGGTTTTCCAAATCCTTTTCTTTTTCCACTCCAGCAGCTGGGATGCTTGTCTGTAAACACTTCCTGCTTCTTTGTCGCAGGCCGCCTTGTGACCTTCACGGCCAGGCCTGCCTCCCTGCACACGGGCCTGGATGTTTTTGCCTTTTCGCCCAAGTCTCTTCGCTGCAGGGTGATCTATAGGTTTGAGCGGGGGCAGCCCTGAAAGCTAATTTTGCCTTTGTCAAGTCTCCCTTCTGCTCCCTTCTCCCTTCTGGCCCGGGTGAGACATCTGATGCCCACAGTCCTTTCTCCTCCCGGCCCTTCCTGGCCTTCCCCTGCCCTCCCACTATCCTTCCAGCGCCAGGAGGGGCCCAACCTTCTAGAATGTGCACCTGGCGATTCGGCCAGCAGGAGCAGGGTGGCTATTAAGGGTGCAGGCTCCGAGCTGTGTGCCGGGTTCCAGCCTCTGCTCTCCCGGTCTTGGATAATGTTTTAGTTTCTGAATGGGGGGAGGGAGTGGGGGGAGGTGTTCTTTGCATGAGAGCACCAAGAAGCAGGGTGCTGCACGCTGGCGTGGGCAACTCCAACACTCGGCCTGGTGTTTTGATTTAATTAAAAGGAAGACAAAGCACGAATGCATCTCCAGCGCTTTCTGTACACAAAGCAATTTCCCTGCACCACCTACTTCCAGGTGGCCCAACACCAGGGAGTGAAAATACCTTTATGGGTGCTCGAAGCATCTCCCCATCAATGCGGGACAGTTTCTGGGGGCTCCTTCTCAGTGTTTGGGTGCATCTTACCCAGCACTTCTTACCCAGCAACGTTTATAATAAAAAAAGATCCAGAGTGACCCTGGGGCTCTCCAGACTTCTCACCAGGCTCCGGGGGTCCTTAAATGGAAGGCCTGAAGCCAGGTGGTCTCAGCGTGCTCAGACTGGGAGTCTCCACTCCAAACTTCTGGGGCACTCTCAGAGGAAGGCTTCTACTCTTTCTGTAGTTTCTATGGGGTGCTGGCAAGCTTTGACCTTTTGTTGTAGGGGCAGGGGTCACACCTGGCAGTGCTCCTGGCTCTGCACTCAGGAATTACTCCTGGCAGTGCTCGAGGACCATAGGGGATGCCCCGGATCAAACCCAGGCTGGTCATGTGCAAGGCTAATGCCCTCCCCACTATGCTATTGCTCTGGGCCCAACTTCAACCATTTTGGCTTGTGAGGCATCCTCCAATCCTCTCCCTGCACCTGGCTCTCCTTTGGACATCACCCCACTCTACTGCGTCTGGATCCCTCTGCACCCCGGCTTAACTGAACTCTGCCACAGCTCCTCCACCCCCCGTTTGAGTGAAGTCACGTTCTAAGATGCCAGTGGTTAAGACTTCACCTTATCTTGTTTGGGGGTTCACAGTTCAAGCCCTAACACTACCCCTTGCCCGCCCACCTACAGTATTTCCATGACAGCCTGACATCAGATTTCAGTGCCGAAAGCAATTCTTTCTCCTTCCAGTGGCCCTCGCTGAGGCTCAGGGGTCCCCTGGTCCGGACCTTAGGGTCCTCTGAGCTAGTCCCGTGCTGCAGTCAATGAAGGCGTTGGGAACCCTCACTGGACCTTGCCACTCCCCAACTTCCCACTCTCTCTGGACACCCCGACTCCTCTGACCCTTCGGAGGCCTGCATGGCTGGTGCCCTGGCCACTCCCATCTCCCTCTGCCTGGCTCTTACCCTCCCCCTCCCCCTCCCTGCGCTCTGACTGGCGGGCGAGATCTCACTGTGTCCTGACCTCACTGCAGGTGCTCCTGCGTGGCTTCCTGGGAGCACCCCCTTTCCTGTGTCTGGGCAGAACTAACACTAAAGGAGCAACAGCACCCCTCTTTTCTTGACTATTATCAAGGAAACCCTGAAATCACTGATACTCCCTTCCTTCGCCACCCTCTCCCAAGGAGGATGAGCGTTTGAGGCCACCCCCACGATGGCACCCTGGGGTACCTGGGAGAAGGGAATAAAGTCTGGATGTGGAATGAAATATTGATCAACTGGGGGCACACTGTGCACTAGTAGGCCCCTTTTGCGCTAGTCTAAAATGTAAAGGGCCGGGGCTGGAGCGATAGCACAGCAGATAGTGCGTTTGCCTTGCACGCGGCCAACCCTGGTTCGAATCCCAGCATCCCATATGGTCCCCTGGGCACCGCCAAGGGAGATTCCTGAGTGCATGAGCCAGGAGTGACCCCTGTGCATCACCGGGTGTGACCCCCCCCAAAAAAAAAAAGAAAAAAAAAGATAAAATGTAAAGGGCCATGAGATTCACTTGAAATCCCTTGGGCTGAATCGGCAGTGAGCTGAGGCCAAATGTTGCGGCGGTGGCTGGGGGTCGGGGGAGAGTGATTCCTGAGCACAGAGCCAGGAGTACATACTGAGCATTGGGTATGCCCCCCCCCCAAAAAAAAAGAAAAGGGGGGGAAGAATTCTGCATGGGGCTGGAGAAATAGTACAGTGAGTAAGGTGCTGGCTTGCCTTGCATGCATCTGGCCCAGGTTCAATCCCTGGCATCCCTTATGGTCCCCCTGAACCTGCTGGGAATGATTCCTTCGCATGTGTCAGGAATAAGCCCCGAGCACTGCTGGGTGTGGCCCAAAAATAAGAATAAAAGGAAGGAAGGAAGGAAGGAAGGAAGGAAGGAAGGAAGGAAGGAAGGAAGGAAGGAAGGAAGGAAGGAAGGAAGGAAGGAAGGAAAAAAATAAAGAAAACTGCATCACGAGCTGAAGAGATTTGCCCATAGACAGGTGGCTAATCTGCTAATCTGAGGCAGGTACTGAACTTGGTCTAAGACCCAAGTTCCTGGTCTCAGCTACTGCCCAGTGGGTGATGGACTTTGGGAGTCCTTAGGCTGGGTCTAGACTCAGCCCAATTTTGCTGTCCATAAATATGTGTGAATGAGAGAAATACCAAGAGCTTAATAAAAGAGCAAGGAAAGGAAGGGGGAGAAAGAGAAAGAGAGAGAGAGAGAGAGAGAGAGAGAGAGAGAGAGAGAGAGAGAGAGAGAGAGAGGAGAATGGGAAGGTGAGAATAGATGCAGAGGCCAGAGAGCCAGAACAGGGGTGAAGGCACTTGCTTCACATGCAGCCAACCCAGAGCTGAACCTCAGCACCATGTGTGGTTCCCTGCATGCTGCCAGGAGTGATCCCTGAACACTATCAGACATGGAAAAACCCTTCCCCACCTCAAAAAGAAAGAAAGGAAAAACAGGACAGAAAGTCAAGGAGGAAGAAGGGAAAGGGGAGAAAAAGGAATAAAGAGAGAAGGCAGAGGAACTTCTTGCCCTACTTCCTGGTTCTGGGAGCCAGAATATTCTGACCTCATGCAGGAGACCCCGACTTACTGCTTCTCTAAGAGCCAGAGATTCTTCTGGACTCTCAGGATAGATACAGCAGTGGACAAGACCAAAGCTACTGACTTTGTGGAACTTGCATTTGAATAGGGAGAAGCAGACACTAAAAATAATCCTGAGAATAGGCAAACAATATGTAGCAGGTAAACACCAGGCAAAGCAGTGGCTAGAGGCGTAGGGATTCTGACCCTGGACAGATCTGTGAACTGTTGAGCAAAGAGACTTGATTTCCCTTAACTGTAACCCTTCCTGTGTTCCTGGAGGCCTCGACCTCTAGAAGTCATTGCAGTACCTGTGAAGGTGTCACCATTGGAAGCCATGAAGACTTTTCTGAGGGGTTGGCGCTTGTTACAGATCCTTAAACTAGTGTCCATATTCACGGATACTTTGTAGCTATTGGATCTGCTGGCTTTAATGTATCCACAGAGAAACATATTTAGCAACTATGTTTCAATGTTATTAGTTCCTTTGTAACATTATGTATTATTTTAAAGGCCCTAAAACTCTTACTCCGAGAAAATCTTTCAGCTCCAGCAGACAACCAAAGGAGTTCACAGAACAAAAATTGGTCGAGAATATCATGTCAGAGAAAATAGGAGACGGTGGTGGTGAGGGGTCAGCTTAAATGGGGCTGGGGGGTGGAGCTGGAGTGATAGCACAGAGGGTAGGGCATTTGCCTTGTACGAGGCCAACCCGAGTTCGATTCCCAGCATCCCATATGGGCTCCTGAGCACCACCAGGGGTAATTCTTGAGTGCAGAGCCAAGAGTGACCCCTCTGCGTTGCCTGGTGTGACCCCCAAAAGAGCAAAAAAAAGGAGGCAGGGATCCTGGCTTTGCCCAAAGCCAAAATGCAAATGTTTTGTGAGAGCTAAGCCACTGACCCTGTGTGCTTTAGGATGGGATGGGGGCACTGTGACCCCCATCCCACTGCCCATTGCCTTCTCCTCAGTAGCTAATTCAAGATTGAGGAATCAATGAAACCACAATGAAACGACCCAAGGAAACAAACAAACAAACAAAAATGCTTTACAAAGAATCTATTGGGGATAGAGGGGCATACCCAGAGTTGCTCAAGGCTTACTCCTGGCTCTGTGCCCAGGGATCACTCTTGGCAGGGTCCCAAGGAACATGTATGGTGCCAAGGATTATACACTGGTAAGCTATGTATAAGGCAAGCACTCTATCACTGCGTTATCTCTCCAGCCTCATGACTTCTGGCTTTTGTGGGGGTACAGGGTTTACTCCTGGAAGTGCTCAGGGCACCATGTGGGCCTCAAATCTGGTCCTCCACATGCCAAGCATGTGCACTATTCATTGAACTACATCTCTGGCCCCAAGAACCTTACTTTTTGCAGCTGTTCTGTCTTCTAATTAAAAAGTATCCTACTCAACCAGACGAACTTGCTCAAACAGCCAGGCAGCCAAAGCCTCCTGAAGGAGAGATAAGCAAAGCCTCGGCTTTTGAATGCTGCAGCGTGCATCACCTAGGGTGAATGGAATGTGAGTGGAGGCTCCTGCCAGATTTCAAAATAAAAAATTTAAAAAATTCAAATTCATCTCACACATACAGTGAAAAATCTTCGGAACTCTATGACAAAAGGTCTTTGTGTGTGTGTGTGTGTGTGTGTGTGTTTTAAATGACACTTGGGGCTGTTGGAAAATATATATATTTAATAACAGATCTACTCACGGGCTGTGATCAAACACCATCAGGAAATCTCAACATCAAACTCTCCCTTATATGAAATCGGATGCTGTTAGCAGTTAGCCTCGAGACCCCACACTCCTCCTCCCTTAACCCCACCCCAGTGGTCCCCTCCAAGATGACAGCACTTCCTCTGGGGTGCCATAACTCCAGGGGAACCACCCAATCTCTGACCTTTTGATTCTCCCCACCGTGGCCCCAGCCCCCATCTGCCGTTTAGCATCTTGGCTTCCCATCCCAGAGGCCTTTGCGCCTCTTTTATAGCTCCCTCCTCTAGGAAGTCAATGTCAAGTTCCCAGACCCCCCCCAGAGAAGGCCATGTCAGGATGTTTCACGCTCCACCTGAGTACTCTGCATCTTTTAGGAAGCCCTGGAAGGGTTTGGTCTTAGATGACAAGAAACTGTCTTTGAGAAGCGCCCCGTGCAACCCTCATCTCCCCACTGCTAAGGATTAGCTGCCCGTTCACACTGATAACTCGGTCCTTTCTTCCATTCGACACGCTTGGCTGAGTGCCAGCCCCATACACCCACCTGGCAAGTGAGCATCTCTATTTGCCTGTCTCATAGAAAACTTCCACCCCCCAGGTTCACCATGGAATGCCTTTTCTGCCCACACCAGGTGCAGAGAATAAAGTCCACATCTTCAGCTTGGCACATGAGACGGCCTCCATCTATGCCCGCAGCCCCGACCCCTGCTTAGGCGTGGCCCTTTATATTTAGCAATATTTAGATGTCTTCCAGATCCTGGGTGCACGGCTTTCTGCTTGCTGTTCCATACCAGAATTCCCGCTGCTAGGCACAGATGTATCCCCATTCCCTCCCACCTCTGACACTCCTATGAACACACTCGTCCTTCACCTCCCTGGGCCAGCTTCTGACCCTGCAAATCCTTTCAGTGCTGCATTCATCCTATTGTGCTGTGAGAGCTGGTACCTGGCAGTTTTCCTTTGAACTTGAGCTTCTTGAAAGCAAAGGTTGTGGCTTAATCCCATCTAGGCTTCCCAGCAAATGCTACTGAATCTTACCACTGGATGAATTTCTTGGTGAATGAGAGAGACAGGGACAGCGGGGAAGTAGAAAGGACATTTTTAAACTCCATTGTTCCCAAAAGTCCTGGGAGGGGATTGATTCAAGAAAGTGAGGGATGGGGCTGGAGCGATAGTCCAGCGGGTAGGGTGTTTGCCATGTACACGGCTGACCTGGGTTCAATCCCTGGCATCCCATATGGTCCCCCAGCACTGCCCAGGAGTAATTCCTGAGTGCAGAGCCAGGAGTAACCCCTGAGCATTGCTGGGTGTGACCCCCCAAAACAAACAAAAAAGATTTAAAAAAAAGATTTACTGGGGCTGGAGTGATAGCATAGCGGGTAGGGCATTTGCCTTGCACGCGGCTGACCTGGGTTCAAATCCCAGCATCCCATATGGTCCCCTGAGCACCGCCAGGGGTAATTCCTGAGTGAAGAGCCAGGAGTAACCCCTGTACATCGCCAGGTGTGACCCAAAAACCAAAAAAAAAAAAGTTTACTAGTATTACAAAAAAAAAGAAAAAGAAAGAAAGTGAGGGACTGGACAGTGTACCCTTCATGTCTGCTCCATGATTGCAGGGGTAGGGCAGGGAAAGGCACTGGGTTTGGCACGAAGATTTGGCAGTGTCAGTCCTAACAGTCCTCTGCGATTAGAGTGAACCTCCTGCCAGGGGTTGCCACATAGTGGCAAGCTCTGGCACGCTATTGAGAGGAACTTTTACCACCTGAACTTTACACAGCCCGCACATGTGGCGTGTGCCCACTGATGGACGGCCAGCTGGGCTGGGCGTGGCGGCAGGGGCTGCCCCAGGCTCTGACACGCAGGCCACTCTGTCTACACCATGTTCGACATCACTCTCTGCCACTTCTGCCTCGTTTGTCCAAGTGCACCCCAGACAGCATGAGGGTTCACCCAGCCCTTACCCGTCTCTGCTTATCAGAGATGTCTCTCTGCAGAAGGCGCAGCCCTCCGAGGTGCTCCGACACGCAGCTCTCCTCTGAGCTGCCACCTCAGAACACGCATCACACCCTCCCTCTTGAATGTCTACACCACAGCATCTTCTGCATCCACAGTTGGGGTCTGGGGGCTTGTTTAGCTCCTCTCTGCTGAGTGTCACTCCAGTTTCTCTTTCAGTTCGAGGGTGCAGGTCATTTATCTTCTAGGAGCAACAGAAGAAACTGAAGGATCCCTCCCTGAACCCCTGATTCTACCAGCGGCATTTGTCCAAGAAAATAGATTCCACCCTGGGTCTCCTCTCATCCAGCCAAACCTTTCTCTACCTCTGCCCATAGGTCTGTTGCTCCTATTGTTCTGAATTTGGAGACGAGGTCTGCCTATACTTTCCCTTTCCTCTGAGAGCCTAGCGCTGAGTTCCTGAAGGTTTCTTTTTAAGAGTTCTTTAGCTATTAAATGCTAGTCTGTTGCAAAATGTATCACTATAGCCAAAAGTTTAAAGCAGAAAGACTTAGCAACAATGTATGGAGGAGCTAGATACAGAGAAAAAGAAAACAAAACTGCTACATTGTCAGGAAGAAAGGAGTGTAGCGAGAAGGAGATACTTGGGGTCAGAGTCTGATCTTGGACCAGAGTCTGATCCGAAGTGATCTCAATGGACCAGAGCCTGAGAACTGTCTCTCCCAGAACATTATGGAAAGACAAAATCACAGACGTCGCATTATGAACAGCCTCAGAAAAGAAGATGTGCATGCTGGAATGTATGCACATAATATATACACACCTGTGTGTATATGTAGTCTCTTGCAAAATGTATACACGTAAAAAAGTCTATCTCAACCCTGTGGCCTTTGCACATTCTTACCACTGTAAGTACTTGTTCTGCAGGCAAAATGAACTTGAAGCAAGGTCAAAGCTCCCCCCATATTGACTAATCCCCAAGAAATATATCAGTGATGCTATCGTGCACAAAGGCGACTTGGAGGAGGCCGGTGACATAGGTGTCTGCTTAAACCTTGTCCCTTCTTTGCCTTTGTTATCATTTCCCATCGTGTTATTGTCAGAGATGGAACAGCCACACCCAGCAAAGGCTTTATGTGTAGAAAAGAAGGGTGGGGGAGGAAAGCTGGGGGCGGGGTTTCCTTGGGTAGTGTGACCAGGAAAAGGAAAGTCTTTTCCTTTTATATATTCTTTTCTCTTTTGGGGGGGGGGGGATGGTGGTGAGTGGGGCACACCAGGAGGTGCCAGGGCTTACTCCTGGCTCTGCACTCAGGATTCAGTCCTGGCTGTGCTCAGGAGACCATTCAAGATGCCAGGGATCTAATCTCAGCCACGTGCAAGCACCCTGCCCACTAGACTATAGCTCTGGCCCCCTTTAGATCTTAACTAACGGATTGGCTGAGCACTGTGCATGGGATTTCAAGCATGTAAGACAGCAAGAAAAAAAAAAAACTTGGGGGGAAGATCTGAATGTTGAAAGGATTATAGTCTGCATATCCTGGGTCCTTTCTCCTGACTTTCCATACAGGGAGCTTCTTTAGAGCCATTATCTTTCTAATCTCACTTGACTTATTTCCCTCCCATCCCTCTATCCCTTATGTCAATAGTCCAGGGAGGGTAAATAAACTTTGGCCGACAGAGATTTCTATATCATGTTATGCCAAAAAAAAATTTTTTTTTCAAAACAGAACAGCTTTGTTAAGTGGGTTTATATTAGTGAACTTTTTTTTAAACACTGAGTGCTAATGAATTTATTCAATAGATAAAATGTGGTCAGTGCAAACTCTCGTGCTCGCTCTTGCTCACTTTCTCCCTCTTCCTCTCTCTCCTGCCCTCCCTCCCTCTCTCCTCTCTCTTTCTCTCTCCGCCTCCCCCAAGTGTGAGCACTCCTCTGCCCAGCTCGCCTCTCACCCCCCTGTGCCCCTCCCCCTCCCTCTACCACATATGTGCTCTCTACTGCCCTCTCCTGGCACCCTCCTCCTGCTCCTCCCGTGCCCACCTAGGAAAGGACACAAATGTTTCGGGCTGAATTTGAGAGCCTTCCTCCTTCTCCCTGCCCTCCCCCAACCAACAATCTCTCTGAAGTCACTAAGTTACAACATAGGTAACTGGTGCTGCTAACCCCCAAGAGTGCTTCCCAGCTGGCATCCTGTGTGACCGCTCATTGGCAAGCCCCACCCTGACGATGGCCTTTGTCCTGAGATGTCAAGGTACCATCATTTTACCCTGCTTGTCCTCCTCACCAGCTGCCTGGCTCTTCCTGGAATCCTATCTGCGATTCTCTCCCTTCGGACTCTCACTCCCTCCTTTAGTGACATTTCAACTCGTTAGGTTGACATTCTGTTCTCAGTTCCTGGAGGGAAAATTTCCAGTTCCTGGAAGGAAAAGTGACAAACAGGTGTGCTCAAGCTGCCAATTCTCTCTATCCCCCACCCACCCCCCTCTCTCTCTCTCACACACACACACAATGGGTTTAAATAACATTTCCCCATCTATAGATCATTCTTGACTTACCTGGGGTGTTGTCCCCAAAGAGCCCCGGACAATATTGCTAAGTCAGCAATGCGATTAATCCGCTGAGCCTACAAAGCATCATGGCTTACCGCCTCTCTCAGAGGTGCTCAGAACACTCCCATTAGCCTGCAGCTGGCAAAATCGTCCAACACAAAGCCTGTTTTATAATAACTTGTTAAATAGCTCCTGTCGTTTATTGAACACGGTACCGAAAGAGAAGCATCGAGTGCCCTAATTCAAAATTTGAAGCATGCTTTCTACTGAATGCCTATTGCTTTTGTATCATCATAAAGTAGAAAAAACCTCAGTCAAACCATTGTAAATCACGGGCTGTCTGCATGTGATTCCAAGTCGGCCGGTTCAATGGAATCATGTTCTCCTAGCGTTTTGTGTCTCACATGTGCTGCTCTGATCATGGTGGTCTGAAGACAAGGTGTGTGTGTGGGGGGGAGGGGTATCTGTTTGGCCCTTTCAGGGAACCACATTTTATTACCCAATATGATTTCCTTCCCAAGCAAGGAAAGGAGATCCCCCTGCCACAGGATGTTTTCAGTGGACACAAGTGATCCTTCTTCCTTTTAATTTGCCTCTGTGACCGCAGTCCTTGGCTAAGCTACATACCACCACAGTGGACCTCGGGCCAATGGAATTAGCCCTGGAATGTGCTTCCTTGCTCTCCGGGGCCAAAGAGGAGAGGGTACTGGTTTCTTCTGAGGCCTCTGTCTGTGGCTCCCAGACAGGCACCTTCTCTGTCTGGCACGACATGGCCAAATCTCCGTGTGTATCTGCATTTTAATCTCCTTTCCTTGTAAGAACCCCAGCTGTATCAGATTAGGGTCCACCCGAGTGACCTCATTTGAACCCACTGAACCTCTTTTAAGACCTTGTCTCCGTTCATAGACGTGTTCTTATTCCTGGGATTTTAACACTAAGATTAGGGGTGGACAGAGCGGGTTTCCCAAAGCCCACCTAGGATCCCTCACAGCTGGTCAGTCATGGAGCTGGAGAGAGGTCACAAAGGCCCGATCAGTGCCAGGTCCGAATGGCATACAAAATCATGTGCCAGGCGCCCTGTCCCCAGGAGCTGTCAACTCAGGTATGGGGGCTAGGGTACCTGCAGGGAAGGCAGAGACGGCCTTTGAGACTCTTGGGGTCAACGGTGTGTGTGTGTGTGTGTGTGTGTGTGGAATAGAGAGGAAATAAAATTGGGCTGGGCACAGGGAGAGTCTTGTACTAGTCACCATTTGCCAGTACCCTTTGCAAAGTTGGTTGGTCCTTAAATCCCGCTTCTGGGGCTGTGGTGAGGAGCCTTGATTCTTCTCCCGCTGGAGGTGAAGTCAGGCCACGCTCTCCAAGAATCCAGGAGAGCAGTGAGGACCTGGAGCGGGGAGAGAGTTTGGAGAGCTGAAAGAGGCTGAGAGGAGCAAAGGCCCGGGAACAGGTATTGGTGAGAAGCATCCTGTGCCCCAGGTGACAGAGAAGGGCCTCAGGACATGGCCGGCACGAAGATGGCGCTTCCTGCAGGACCACAGCAACCACCCTTGGTGCTGCTGTGTCTCCAGTTCACAGAGCTCTTCCGCCTCTCTGACCAAAGGCAGGCCTCAAACACCCCACAAGCTCCCTCATTCTCTGGAAAGATGGCGTGCGCCCGCCTTTGAGACACCCATTCACTCATTACAATCATTCATTCATTCACTCAGTCATTCCATCTCTCCTTTACTCAACATCCATCCATCATAATTCACTGTCCACACACATCCATTCATTTGCCATTCATTCCTTATGTTCATTCACTCCCTCTCAACATTTATCTATCAATTCGGTAATGCACCATCCCCAGATAGCCATGCGTTTGCTCATGAATTCATCCACTTGCTTGCCCAGCCCAGCCACCGGTTCGGCACATTCATTCACTCCTTCATTTACTCATTCACCATCTATCTATTCACTACGTTCATTCATTCACTCACTATCCATCACATTCACTAATTCACGATGCACACACATCCACTCATTTAACCACCCGGCCACCACCTCCCCGCACCCTGCTCCATTCATTCGCTCCTTCCTTTCCATTCTCGCCAACCACCTGTTCAGTCTATTCCCTCCCTCCCTCACTCCTCCACCCGCTCACACACTCAGCCCTCTCTTCATTCACTCTTCTGTCCAGCCATTCTACCTTTCCCTTGCTTCAGTCCCTCACTCAGCACCTGGCCATTCATTCATTCATCATTCGTTCATTCATTCTCCCACGCACTCGTCCACTCATTCACCCATTCATTCCTTCCGCAGCCCTGTCCAGACCCGTGCAGGGAGGGAGGCGCCCCCTGGCGGCGCGCTCAAATACACACTCATATGCACACTTAACGCGTGTGCACACACGCACGCAAAACCACACTCCTATACCCACTCACGCGTGTGCACATACTCACGCGCGCACACACTCCCTCGCGCGCGCACACTCACGCGCACACACTCACGCACGTGCACACAACTCGCGTGCGCGCACACACACACACGCGCGCGCGTGCCCACACTGACTCGCGCACACACACGCGCGCACACACACTCACGCGCGCGCGCGCACACACACACACACACACACCCCGCGCGCGCGCGTGCCCACACCCCCTCGCGTACACGCACCCCCTCGTGCGCGCAGGGCGGCGGGCGCGGGGCCGGGCGGGCGGGCGGGCGCCCCGGGCTCGGCCGTCCCCGCCTCGCATCCGTGCCATCGGCGCTCGATTGCGCGCGGCCGCGGCGGGCTCGTCGCTCGCTGCTGGCTCGCTGGGCCGCGCCGGCCGCCCCGCCCCCGGCCCTCCTCCGCGGCGCCCGCCCCTCCTCCGCCGCCGCCCGCCCGGGCAACTTTTGCCGGAGCCCCCAGCCCCGCGCGCACAGCCATGCGGAGCTGAGCTCGGGCCGGCGACTGGCCGCGCTGCCCGCCCGGCTCCCGCCGCCCCCCGCGCCCACCCGCTCGGCCCGCGCGCGCGCGCGCGGCCGGCCGGCCCGGACGCCCCGGCCGCCCCGCGCCAGCGCCCCGGGCCCGCGGCGGCCCCCCGCCCCGGCGCCGGCCCCGCCAGGCGGGGGATGCGGGCGCCCGCGGCCCCGGCCGCGCCGACCGCCCAGACACAGGCGCAAGATGGCAGATGCCGACTGAGGCGGGGGGGCCCGAGCTCGCGCGCCGCCGGCCCGGCGCCGTTGCCATGAACCGCGGACAGCCCGGCCCGGATGGCCCCCGTGCGCGAAGGTAAGCGCCGCGCCCCCGCAGCTTTGTTCTGCCGCCCCCGGCCCCCGCCCGCGCCCCCGCCACGCGCGCGATCGGAATTGCACGGGATCCTATTTCCAGGGTGGAGAAAGAGGCGGGGGGTGGGGGGCGTGTGTGCGTGTGTGTGTGTGTGTGTGTGCGCGCGTGTGCGCGCGTGTGTGCGTGTGTGTGTGTGTGTGTGTGCGCGCGCGCGCGAGGGGGAGCCGCTGCCCGAAGAAAAGAAATGGGGAGGGGGCCGCCCGCCGAAGGCAGATCGCTGAGGGCGCTGTGGATTTGTTTGCAATACAGAAAGGTGAGGCGCTCCAGCTCTCCCCGGCCCCCCCCGCCCCCCCCAGGAAATTACCTTTCGGCTCCGGGGCCGGCACTCCGCATCCGCACACCTCCCCCTTGGCATCTCTCTGCACTCCCACCCCACACCCCCTTTATTCTTCGCCAGCGCTGCCCGCGTCGTGGGGTGGTGGTGGTGTGTGTGTGGGGTGGGGGGGCTGTGGCATGGGAATGGATGGGGCTAGGTGCCGCGAGATGGGAAAAGTCCATCTCAGAACAATGAAATCAGGCGAAAATCGCCCCGCATTAGCGTTGTGTCTCGGGGGAGACGTAGTTTGGGGTTTCAAGTCCGGGAGGCGGCCACACCGATTTTTTTTTTTTCCTCTTTCCTGGCTCCGTCCTAGTAAAACCTGCTCGGGGCACCCCTCACTTAGCGTTGGATCGGTTCCTCCCTCTCCCCCCCCCCCCCACTCCCTGTTCTTGATATGACTATCTTCAGGAAGAAAGAAGGTGAGATCCAGGGGGAGAATTCAAAGAGGGGAAAAAAAGGAAACAAGAAAAAAAATAGAGCTGTACATTCTCCCCGCACACCGGCTTTTCTCACTCTCTTTGGCTTCTTCCTGAGCGCTGTTGTCAGCTTCCAGCCAGAAACCCAACCAAGATCAACTTAAGTTTCTACACTTTCGGGCTGTTTTTTGTGTGGCTGGTAGGAGGAGAAATTTTTAAACCAAAAGTGTGCTTGATCTCCCCCCCCAATCCCCCTCCCTTCCAGTCATTTCATCGTGAAAATGTTTTTCTCATGAAATCATTGAAACAGCAGCCTTCACATACTTTTTCTTCGCGACTGTCCTTCTGGGTTTCTTTTGGTTTTGTTCAGATATTCTGTGGCTGAAACTGCCAAGGGGGAGCCGGGTGAGGGGGTTTGTGTCGGGCCGGGAGAGGGGGAGGGTCAGAGGGGGCGATTTTAATCCTTCTGTAAATGTGGGCCACAGTGGTGAGGCAGGAATGCATTAATAGTTTTATCTCTGTTACAAGAGGCCGATTAAAACACACACACACACACACACACACACACAAACTTATCTGAAAAGAAAATCTGTTATTAGTTCCAGGGCTCCACATGAATTAGGTTTCTGCGTGGAATAAAGTTACCAGTTAGGCCCTGGATACGGGGACTGTAAATAACGTATGGACTGTAAATATTTTTTTTCAGGCTCTCTTAGAAACAAAGGGTCTGTTTAGAAGGCAACAGAGAGATGTTATTCCAGGGGCTTTCCTCTTTGATTCTGAAGAACACAAGGTCCATTTAAACCGTTCGACAAAACAAAAACGAAATTTCTGATCCGGCCAGCAGGCAGCATAGAAGAAGCCGGTGGCTATTGGAGCAGGCCCGGAGAACCCCATGTCGGCGTTCATTGTTCGTCTGTGTCTCGGGGAGGGGGGGGGCGGCCGGCAATGCTCCCACTGTCTCCGGGAGTGTTAAAATGAAACAATTTTCTCTTTATTAAGTACTTCCTTGAGACTCCCTCTGCTGGGCGCTCTGGGGGAGCGTTCACGGGGAACTTGGCTTTGGCTTCCGAACAGGAGTCCCGGCTGTTGCACGGGGGTGCTGTGTCTGTGGCTTGGGATGGATTTTGTTAACTTTAGTCCCGTTTGGGCATGGTGCAGTTGTCCTCCTATTCCCTCCCCACCCCAAATCCAAATGGAATGTTGGCCGCGCCCCCCCGAAGCTCAGAGCCGGCCCTTCCCTGGTGTGCATTTCCCCCTACAGTGTTCTTGGAGTGCAATTACATCTGATAAAGATGCAGGGTGTGGGAGCTGTCAGGGTTGAAGAACGAGCTCGGATCTCAAAGGTCTCACTCAGAGACCTGCTGTTATTTGCAAGCCTTCCTCCCCCTGCCGGGGGGCGGGGGGCTCCTGGGCCCCTCTTTCCACCCTGGCTTCCCCCTCTGTCCCGTGTGGGAGCCCTCTTCATTATTCCCAGGCTCTGGGCCCCCCTCCCCCTTGATTCTGCTAGCGCATCCCTTGGCATCTTTCTAACGCCTCCTGGTCCTCCCCGCTCGGCCGGCCAGTAGAGCCCAGGTGTGGGTCTTCCTGCACGAGAGGGTGGGCCCTGCTCTCAAACCAACAGGTGACCTCTGGGAAGCTGCATTCGCTCACCGGGACAAAGTGGCACTCAGGAGACAGTGCTCCCTCACCCAGGGCCGATTCCATGGGTCTGAGCTTTCTCACACCCCAGCTAGGACCCACAGAGAGTCAGTCCCCGGGCCGGACCGTCCCGGGGAGTACTCCAAGAGGCCTCGATTGTCCTCTTTGCACGTCTTCCAAAGCAAACTCGGGCTATTTCTCAGGGGAAGTCCAGTGCAAGGTGGGTGAGGTGGGAGAGGCATCGTAGCGGGAGGCGGGCAGCGCCCTGCTTCCTTGAAATGAGTGCAGTGGCCCAGGTCGGAATCTTGGGGTGAGGGTCCAGATGAAGTCGTGGAACATTCTGGGCTGCCAGGCAATTTCGAGAGAAATACGGTGTGTGAGATAGGGTCTGTGTGATATTATGAATTAATGAGTAGCAAAGTGTAATCAGTGTTCCCCTGACTTGTTTTTAGCGATAGGTTTATAAATAGCATGTTAGTTTTCAGTGGTGTGTGTGGTACTGATTAAGTTTAAAAAAATAAAAAAAAAACTTTTCCAAAAAAAACGGTTTATATCCTCTGCAAGGTTGAATATGCATCCCCATGGCTATGGGAGGCCTCTTCTGTCCGTGGTGCAAAGGCTCACCGCCAAGGCCGGTATTGCCCCAACTTCTGAATGACAGCCCCTCCAACACCGCCCCCTCCCCCCGCCCCCCAGCTTTAGGCTCATTGGGCTCTACTGTCCCCAAGATGTGCTGTGGCGCTGGCCCTGGCTCCCACTGCCAGCCTTACCAAAATTGTCTCACTGAAATCTGTCATCCCTGGGGCGCGCGGCCACTCTCCAAGCTGCTACCAAGAACTGGAGTGTGTGTCATCTTCCATTAAAAGAATTTGATGACACATGTTCTAGAACATCTTTCCCTATGTTTATGTTTTATATTTTTAAAACGAGTCAGTATAAATATTGTTTTCGTGCTTGTCCTCGTGGGTGAATCAGGGCTCGTCCTTCTCTGTGGCACAGTCCAGTCCGCGAGTCGAGAGGGCAGCCGGGGGTTGGCTGCAGCTCGGAGCCGGGCCAGGCCGCTTAACTTCTCCGCCCCCCCCCCCCCCCCCCCCCCCCGATCTGGGCTTCCCTGCCTGGTGGGCTGGCGTGAGGAGTCCATTAGATTAAGGCGCCCGGCTCTGCAAAGCGCCGGCTCTGGGAGGCATTTTCTCCGTCCCTGTTAAATGCTTCTGTCTTTTGAGCTCCTTATAGGCATGAAGACTCCAGGGAAAGCCTAACCCACAAATAGTTTAGAAAAACCAATAATAGCAACATTTCAATTATTAATCTCCTGCTAGTCTTTTTCCAGTCGGGGCACCAGCCACAATGAACCCCCTGCGGCCCCGGAAGAAAGAGCCCCCTTTGACCCCCCTCCGTGACCTTCCCAGAGCCTTTCTTCCCAGGTAGGGGACTGTGCGGCTTCCTGCCTTCTCTTCTCCAGGGGCGCCTGCTCTGCCGCTTTAAAAATGAGCCCGTGAGCCGCTGGAAGAGTTTCCAGGGCCGCGGCCGGGCCTCTGCACAGCTCCCCGAGGTGCCAACTGATAACCTTTGTCCTCGGCCAGGATCCACCTCTCACCCAGCCCTGGGCCCCAAGAGGGCCCCCCCACCCCGGGGTTGACTCCCACCCCACCTGGCACGGGATGGTGGCGCCTGCACTCCTGTGGGTCAGCCACGTTCCTCCCTCTCTCCTCCCTCCCCGGAACCTGACCTTGGGGAGCCCCCCTCCGAGGGTCCTCTGGAACCTGGGGGGGGGGGGATGAGCAGCAAGTCCTGCCTGGGAGGTGGCCAGTGCCCTGGTGTGGGCTCGAACCCCACACAGAGGGGCCATATGTCAACATGCTGACTCTGTGTGTGTGTGTGTGTGTGTGTGTGTGTGCGGGGGAGGGGGATGGAGATCCTGGAGCAGAGCAGGGTCTTTTTCCTCTGGAAGAACCTGAGGCGTCCGTTGCTTGTGGAGTCCCCAGTGACTTGCTGAAGCCCCCCACCCACCCTTGGCGGGCATGGTCCCCCTCGCTGGGGGCCACGCTGGAAGGCCCAGCCCCTTCCTGCACCCGGGCACGATTCTAGGCACCCCTTTACGGAGCTCCCCTTCCTCAAGACCTCAAGGCCTTCCGGGGCCACCGGAACTGAGAGTCAGGGCACTTGGCTGATCAGACCCGGTTCAGAGGCAAAGGGCAGAGGGGCTGCGGGCGGGGTCCTCGTCCGTCCAGGGTGGAAGGGGGACCATGGCCCCCTTGTCTCTAAGGAATCTTCTCCCCTCTCTGGGGTCCCCAAAGCGTGTGTTTCTGTGTGACACAGCCCCTCGTTCTTCCGTCTGGCACCCTCGCCACCGCATCTCTGGTTTCTCCATCTGGGGACTCAGCCGTGCGTGCATGGACCCCCGCCTCCCAGGGCAGCACAGAGACCCTCGCCAGCTCTGCTGCTTGGCCAAGGCCGTGGACCCCCTGGAGCTTTGTGGCCGGGAGAAAAACAGGGGAGCTCCGGGTGGGTGGCCCCTGGCACCTCACTCAGGCAGGTGGTGGTGAAGATACCGCAGCTCTGCCTCTCGGGTGCCACTGGCCTGCCTTCTCTCGGGTGCAGGCCACGATCACCCCCAAAGTGGTTTTGTTTGTTTCAGTTTGGGGCCACACCCAGCAATGCTCAGGGCTGACTCCCGGCTCTGCTCTCAGAAATCACTCCTGGTGGTGCTTGGGGCATCCTACGGGATGCCGGGGACCGAACCTGGGTCGGCCATGTGCAAAGCAAATGCCTTACTCGCGGTCCTGTCTCTCCACATCCCCAGCAAGTGGTTTTATTTCTAGGAAAAAGCCAGGCCAGAATTCCATGGCACCTGTGTCCTGGTGCCCTGATGGCCCGGGTCGAGGGCTGCGTTGACATCTCACCTGCTGTCCTTCCCTTCCGCGTGCCCTGACGTAGGTCCTTTCTCCCAGCCCTTTCCTAGACTCTCGCCTTCCCCCACGAGCCTGTCCTCTCCCTCTCCCCCCTCCTTCCCCCCCCCCCCCGCCCTGGTTTCTCCACATGAAAAACAAAAACCATGGCATCAACTGACCGTCTCTCTTTAATCAAGGTCCCATCAGGGCTGTGGACATGAGAGAAAGTGGCTCCTCCTTCATGCATCATCATGAAGCCCCTGAGGCGATCCCTCTTCCAGAAGCCTGGGGGGCGGGCGTTGCCCGGGCGTTTCCTGTGGGATCCAGAACTCACCTGGGTCACCTAGCGCCGATGATGGCTGGGCCTGCGCGTCCGTCCGGCCCACTGGTTTCTCCAGCTATGCTGGCACCCGCCCGCTCGGGTCCACGCTCCCGCTCCCACTGCTGACCGACACTGCGGAGCCAGCTGTGACGCTCCCTGCCTGACCCGCCAGTGCCCGTGCGGAGCCTCCGTCCTCCACACAGACTGCGAGCTGGCCCGGCTCGGATCAGTTCCCGGGTCTAGAAGGGACAGTGTGTGGAACCGTCTCTCCTGACTGAGTCAGCTGAGGCCAGACCTGTTCTACCAGGTTCTAGGGCGAGTAGCTGGGAGCGCGCCTGCCCGCCTGCCCGCCTGCGAGTCCCAGCGGAGACGATGCCTCTGGCCGGAAGCCAGCTGAAAAGGGGAGAGAAAAAAAAAAAAAGACCCACCAACAAAGCCCTGGCAGCTTGTGATCTGCTGATGGGCGGCTTTGCCATTAGCAGATAAGCGATTAAAGTTGTTGATGATTTTTAAAAAAGGGGGGAGAGAGGAAAGCAAGCACTCAACACCACACAAAAATACAGGATTTTTTTTTCCCCCTGTACCTGGCCAAACACAGCGCGTTTGAGAGCGCTCTGCTTCAGCATCTCTTGCCTAACTTCTCTTGCTCTAGTAGGTTCTGATTAATTAAATGCCATTGTGGTTAAGCAGAATGAAGATTGATCAGCTCTCCTGCGTGTGCTAATGCCCGGGACTGTAGGAAGCCTCCCCTGTCACAGGGAGAATGCAGGCTCATGTGTGAGTGGACTGGGGCGTCCCCCAGGCCACCTGTCCATCATCAGGGAGACGTTGCTGATAACGCCAAGCAGCCGTGCGCCCTGGGCGCCCATAATGCCAGGTCGCTCCCCAGGGAACACGGGTTTCCCCCTTCCCCTCCACTCTGCCATTTGAACAGTGCCTCGTTAAGGCGACCTGTGGAATGGTTAGGCGCCACAGAGAGTGACTGTCGTGACTGTCCCAAGGCCCGTGAGGAAAGTGATCTGTGTGTCAGCTCTGTGGAGCTCTTCCGGGCCTCGGAGCATGAGAGAAGCAGATTCGTGCCTGAAACCCCTTTGAAAGTTCCCTGGTGAGCAGAGCGGGGAAACTCTGGCTGGTGGCTGGTGGTGGATGTATGGGGTTTTTTTGTTTTGTTTTGTTTTGTTTTTTCAATTTTATTTTTTCCCTTTGTCTAATGGGGACTTTCTAGAGCTTTGACAAGGTTCCACCCCTACCCCCCTGCATGCAGATTCTTGCAATTGTGCAGAACGGCAAGTTACACCCTTGCTGCGTTCTGGGTAACTGAACCCACTTACCAGCATCTGATAATAGGAGCTTCTGCAGGAAAGTCCATTTCAGAGATCCTTGTAACCGGGGTGGGGGGAGGGGGGAGAGAGAGAGAGAGAGAGAGAGAGAGAGAGAGAGAGAGAGAGAGAGAGAAGGCACACGTGCATTTGGCTTTTCCCAATCCACTTTTATTCTCAGCCCCAGCACACTGATTACTGTTATTCATTAAGTCTGACCTGCACCATCAGGAAAAGATTAATCGATATTCATTATGTTCTGTTAACTGAGACTTGGAGGCTCTCTAATGTATTACAGAAATGTTTCCATTAGAAAATGGTCAAAATAAAGAAGTGCTTTCATTTGATTAGACCAGAACTTACCCCAGAAAGGGATTTAAGGCCGCCGAAAGGGTTAAGGCTTATGGAAAGGGTGGTGTGTGTGTGTTGGGGGGGGGGCGAAATGTGACGACGACGACATTAATTTATGTAGATCAATCTTGTGGATCAGCTTATTTCCAGGGATGTTGGATAAATGAGGTCTTCCCATACAAAGAGACAACAGAAACAGTCAGAGCTCTTGTGCCGGCTTAACAAGGTGAATGAGCAGAGCGCATAATGGAATTCATTTGCACAGTAATTTTTGCTTGGCTGGAGTGGTAAGCACAAAATAGACCAGCCGACGAGAACAGTAAGTGTTTGGGATCAGTTGTTGAAAGGTTTAAAAGGGGTTCCAATTCAAGAGACATTTGACGGTGTGAAGGGGACCCGCATAATCAAAATGATACTTGAACAAGGTAATTTTCCTTGGCCTGGGGAGCGGGGAGAGGAGAGGCCGGCTGGGGGCGCCCCCCCCCCCCCGCCCAAGCACCATGGAGACGGAGCCCGGCTGTGGCTGGGGTCACTCCAGGATGACACCCAGCGCTCTTAGCCGCAGGCCTGACCTAGGGGTTCAGTAAATATTTGGGCCTGTCAGCTCACTCCGCAGGCCACAGGGGCCCCTGAAGGGTCGAGGAGCTGTGGTCCTGTGAGCATCCTCCCGTGAGCATCGTCTGCTCTTCCTCTCAGCTCTCGTGCCTGGCCAGGGGGGATTGGGGGGACCCCAGTTCCTCAGGCTCTTTCCAGGGGGGAAATCTTTACATTAGTATCAATCTGATCTGCAAGGGGGGTGGTGGGGGGACTGTGCGTGGGCCAGTGCCGAAGGTTTGCACCCCTAGAGAGTTGGGGGCCAGGGTGCAGAGCGGGGCTCTGACCCCTCGGGGCGCTGGGTGCCCAAGTCTCAGGCGGTGCTTGGAGCCCCTGAGCGCGCTGGCCCCCTCAGAGGAAGGAAAGTCCCTGCGGCCCTGGGGTGGAGAGAGAGGTTTCTGCTTCCATCCTGCTCCTTCTGTTTCCCTGAGAAAGTTCGCAGCTTGCTACCAGGAGCTACTTATTAACAAAAACAAACACAAGAAAAATCCCCGAGAGAAGAAACCAGCACGGCACAGGGGGGAGCTGGGTTTCACAGACCCTCCGAGCCTCCTCCCCGCACGCACTGGCTTTGTGAGAAAGAAAATCGTCCTATCAAATAAAAAACCGATGGTCCCAGGACAATGGGCAGCATTCTTCCCGGCAGGCTGGGCCCAGGCCGGCCCAGGCCACCGCAAAGGGCTTCCGGCGTGTGCTTGGTCTCCGGCCGCTGCCCCTGTCCAGATGCAAATCCCCCGCCAGCCCCCGCCCCCACGCGGGGTCTGGACTCCGAGCCCTGCACCCCAAGGAGGCTCACCTTGGCGGTGGTGAGAAGGCTAAGGCCCGGCACCCGCCCCCACCTTGCCTGGGACTTAGGGATGCCGCTGACTCAGGTGCCTGCGCGCATCCAAGACCCCCGAAGGCCTGGAAGCTGCCCGTGGCTCAGGCACTTACAGCCTGGCCCCCCCCCGCCCCCCGCCCGTGAGTGGGACCCTTCTCCTCCCCGCGGGGGGCCTCCCAAGGAGCCAGGGCTGATGCTCAGGGCAGTGCTGATAAGGGGGACTTTCTGCCATAGCGGCTTGGGCAACGAGCGCTGGGAAGGCTTCCTGTTTATACAGGCCCCGCCTGGCGATTGCCTCACCCCGTGCCCTGCGCCCCTCTCTCCCTCCGCAACCTTGATCTTGTGCCCCGGTTGCTCCATAAAGCCGAGCTGATGAAACTGACCCGTTTCCTGTGGCTTGCCGCGGCAGCCCCGGAACCGGAGCGTTCCTCCCACCACGAAACCCGAGCGAGCGCCTAGTGAATCGCGCGGCGTGGCCGGGGCGGGCCTTGGGCACTTGGGCGCGCGCGCGCACGCACACACGGCCTCTCGCCGCCCTCCCGCTCTCCCCCTCGCCCCCCTTCTCCCCCCACCCCCGCACCCCTGCCCCCCGCCGCCTCCCCCCTCGCCCCCTTGCCCCCTCGCTCTCTGTGTCCGTGCGGTGTCTGGGGCTGCCGCCTGGGCCTGTTGTCCCTGCGGGGCGAGGGGTGGGAGTGGAGGCGCCCAGGGGACTCTCGTGGGTCGGTGTGTGGGGGGGAGAAGCGGTTCTCCGGCTTTGTGGCTCGCCAGTCACCTGGAGGCCTGGTTCCGGCCCCACCTGCCCAGTTTCTGTTTCACAGGAGCCAGGTGGGGCTGCGCAATTTGCATCTCTCCTCCCTCGGCCGACCTCTGCGCTAGAGGGCGGCTCTCGGGTGGAAAGCCCTCATCGCCGGCACCACGGGAACTTGAGCACCCGGCCTGGGAGTATCCACCCCCCCCCAACGCCGCTGGGTGTGGCCCCTCACCCCCACCTGCAACTATTGCTGTTAGGGGGGCCGAGAGATAGTACATGGAGCAGGGTGTTTGCTCGCAGCTGACCCGGTTTTGATCCCTGGCAACCCACATGGTTCCCCAAACACTGCAGAGTCAGGAGTGATCCCTGAGCACAGAGACAGGAGTGGTCCCTGAGCACAGAGTCAGGAGTGATCCCGAGCACAGAGACAGGAGTGGTCCCTGAGCACAGAGACAGGAGTGATCCCTGAGCACAGAAGCAGGAGTGGTCCCTGAGCACGGAGACAGGAGTGGTCCCTGAGCACGGAGACGGGAGTGCTCCCTGAGCACGGAGACGGGAGTGCTCCCTGATCCCCTCCCTTCTCCTCGGTGCACACAGGAGCTCCTTGTTCCTCCTTTCGGCCGTCACGCCAGCCTCACCCACGTCTCCTCGCTCATCACCCGCCACCTGCCGTGTCTGCTTGCCTCTGAGAACACAGTGGCTAGGGGCACGCTCACTGCCGCAAGCACTCGAGACTGTGACAGACCCCCCCCCCCCCGGACAGGAGAGGGGACGGGGACGGCCGTGTCTGGTCTCTGAGCGGTGCTGGGGGAGCCGGCACTCCCCTCCTGACCAGCCCTGCCCTGCTCCCCTGGGCGGGTGGGAGGGAAGCCCGTGCCCGTGAGCTGGCCAACAGGAAGGACCTTCCAGGCAGGGGCCAGGGTGCCGCACACACTGGACTTATTCCCCAAGACCCCGTCGGCCCCCCCTGCGACGTCTTTGTCAGACAGGATCAGATGAGAAAGGCAGGGGGCAGAGCACATCACAGACGGGGTGTCTGAGGTCTGGGCGAGGCCTGGAAGAGGAGGCTGGGCGGGGTGTCTGAGGTGGGGCTCCGGCCTCCGCTGCCCCTCTGACTGCTGCGTCTGGGTTGGGCCAGGCTGGAACCCTGGAGCGACCCCCGGGCCAAGTGCTCCCTACTCTGCCAAATGCAGCATGCTGGGCAGGCGGGCGAAGCAGGGGTGTGTCAGTTCTCCCCCCAAATAAAAGCGTGCCAAAGCAGGAATAAATGGGATTTTTTATTTTTCTTTTGGTCATACTTGGTGATGACCAGGGGCCACTCCTGGCAGTGCTCGGGGAACTGTGTGCAATGCCCGGGGTCCAGCGGGGGTCCGCTGCACTGCAGGCAAGGCGGCCTGTCGCTCCTGGCTGCTCCCTGCCCCCATGGGAGACGTTGATTTCCTCGGCGCTTCTGGAGAGCTAGAGGTCGGGGGAGGCGCAGAACAGCAGGCATGAAGCATCAAGCAGGGGTCCGCTCCAGCCCTCCAGGCGTCAGAGACGGGGCTCAGGGCCCCCACATGCGAGGCCCGTGCCCCTACTAGCCCAGCACCCCCGGCCCTCCTACTGTGTGTTCAGGTGAACCCCAGGTTTCAGGTGTAGACTACTTGAGAGCCCCAGGGGAGCTGCGTCAGGCTTAGGTTGTCTCATTGTCTGGGTGTCAATTTCTTTATTTCTGGGGGGGGTGGGGATCGGGGGCGGGGGTGGGGGCACATCCTGGTGAAGCTCAGGGCGTACTCCTGACTGCACTCAGGAATCCCTCCTGATGGTGCTCCGGGAACCGGATGGGATGCTGGGGGTGGAACTCGGGTCCGGCTGCGTGCAAGGCCAGCGCCCCGCCTGCCGTGCTCTTGCATTTATTTCCTAGGTGATGAGAGGGGGGAAAGGATCCCAAAAGCAACCGCCGGGCAAACAGAACCAGAGCACGGCGGCGTGAAAGATCTCGGGGATCTCACCCCTTCACACCGTGGCACCGACCGACATGCGTCCTGCTGGACGGACCTGTCCAAGCGCCACGGTCTCTGGGACACGTGCCCTGCGGCAGGGGCAGAGCCGGGGGGGGGGCGTCTCCCCCCCTCCCCCCCACACGCACACACGCCGAGTGCAGTTTAGGAGATCAAGGGAAATCGCCCATTTTAAAAAGAAATAGCCCGAAATAGAAGCGGGTATTTATGAAACCTCCGGAGGGGCTGAACTTTCTAAGTTTAGAAGCGGGAGAAGCAATCACAGGGGGAAGCCGCGATGGGTTGCCAGTGGAACATTCCCCGAATATTATGGTGCCTCCTGCGTTCAACGCACCCCCTCCCTCCCGCCCCCACGGACGCCCCAGTGTCACCGAGTGTCACACTGGGATGTGTCAGATTTGGCGAGGTGGCTCTCGGAAGTCGGTCAAGGGTGCAGACACCTGTCGGTTCTGTCTCCCACCAGTTAATTTCCTCCCCGAAGTTATTTGCACATTAAACAAGCCTCCGTGGTTTAAAGCCTGAAACATTTCCACCCAGCTCGTGCCAGAAGGAACCAAGTTCTCTCCAGACCGTCTCTTTCTGGGGGAACGTGCCACTTCCCAGGCTGCAGCGCTGAGGTGACATCTCAGTGACACCCCCCCCACCCCTTCCCAAAGGCTGTTCTCCAGACCCGCCCGGCCCATGCCCTCCCGGACCCCACCGAGCTTGTCCAAAGCACCACACCCAGGCCCCTCTTGGGCACACAGGCCCCTTGGGGGGGTGTGGGGGGTCTCCCTCTCTGCCAGGGAAGCAAGCGCGAGTCTCCTCCCGGGCCCTGGGGCCGTGCCCTGCTCCGTGCTGAAGCCTCCGCCTCCCTGGAAAGCTGTGTGTGTGTGGGGGGGGGGGTGAGGGGGGGCGCTGACGCCTCCTGCACCGGGACGGGCTCGTGTTTTCATCAGCGGATCAAGCCGTCACCGCTTGCGTCTCTGCCTCGAGAAACCCAATCTGCTTGTTTCACACGGTTGGTTGATCCCTGGACACGGAAGTCACAGCCCGTAGCGCACAGCCGTTTAGGCCCAAGCGACGCTTCCGAGCACGGGCACTTTCTCAGGAGGCGCCAGCCCGGGCAGCCCTGCACACCCGCCCTTGGGGGGTCAGTGCTGAGTCCCCAGCAGGAAGAAGCAGGCCCTGGGAAGCATCTCTGAAACCATGACTGTGCAGGGGGTGGGGGGAGGGGGGAGGGGGGCCTCGCCCGCCCCCCCCCCGGAGTCCCCGCTGTTTGCTTTGCGTGGACATACTCTGGCATATTGATTTTGGGTTACGGCTCCAGCTTAGGGAGTGGTGAATTCCTGAGGCCCAACTGCACGGTGGCGACCTCATCTGTTTCCCCACTGCCCCCCCCCAACCCCGTCTGCTCTTAAAGGGCCAGAGCGCAGATGCCAGGTGGGCTTCGCAGCTGGTGCCCGAGAACAGAAACAAGTGTGCCCGAGTGTGCCCTTGGGAAACCTGCACTGTGAAAACGGGCCTTGCTTGGCCCCGTCGCACCCGTTCCAGCCTCTCCTCTGGGCCTCTCTGTGTCCGGACTCATCCCCATTTCCCTAATGCTGACGTCTCTCTGCGTGTCTCTGTCTGTCTGTCTGTCTGTCTGTCTGTCTGTCTCAGAGTGATGGCCCCACCTAGGGCTCTGTTCTCACTCACCAACCTGCCCTCTTAGCTCCGTCCTGGCCCCTCCCAGCTGGACCCCTGCCAGGCTGCTCCCCGACCTGCCCCCCTGCCCCCACCTAGACCTCAGACCTGAGCACCTGCTCCCGCCCTCGGGCTGGCCTCTTCTCTGCACACGAAACACTGCGGGCACTTCCCAGGGTGAAAAGGTGGGGAGCGGTCACCCCGCCTCGTTTTGTCCTTGTGGATCTTTGCCGGAAGTCACAATGCAAAGACCTAAAGAAGTCACTTGTGAGAAGAAGGGTCCGTGGGGGTCCCCGTCATCCAAGCCCGTGTCCATGTCCATGTGGTCCTTAGTGGGGGGGCCTGCCTGCAGATTCAGCCAGTCTCCCCCCCCCCGTTTCTTCTGTGGCTGAGCACTGCAGCGCACCACCCAGGGGAGTCTCAGCGGGGGGTTCAGTGGCCTGCAGTAGCGTGGGCGTGTCCATCCAGGGACCCTCGTGCTGTTGCTTTTCCCTGGGAGCTTCCCCCAGGCCCCTTGGGGACCTCACGCCTGCCAGGGAAACAGCAGCGCCTCGAAGTTCCAGGTTCCAGGGTGGGGGATGGCCCCGAGGAGGCGGGGGTGCTGCCCGGGCAGTGGGCCGGCCTCTGGGTGGGTCTGAGAGAGAGAGAGAGCACCCTGAATCTCAGGCGGCCTCTTGCGGACCAGCTGCAAGGAAAGGGAAAGTTTCCGAGCACCTGGTCTTCGAGAGAAGAGTCACTGGTGGGCCTGAGCGGCCGCACAGCCAGGAAGGCGGTCTCCGCGCACGCTGCTGACTCTGCTTTGATCCCCCCCCCCCCCCGTACGGTCCCCTACGTCCCGCCGGGGGTGATTCCCTGAGTGCAGAGCCAGGAACAACTCCTGAGCATCACCGGGTGTGGCCTCTAAACCAAAATTAAAACTAAAAAGTGTTAGTGGGTGAAATGCCACTTGTACGTATGAAGAATCAGAAAGTAGGTACACTCCGTTATGGGGTTACCCTCATTCCAGCTCACGGGGGTGGACCTCTGCTTCCTTTTTGGTCCTCTCTCTCTCTCTCTCTCTCTCTCTCTCTCTCTCTCTCTCTCTCTCTCTCTTTCTCTATCTATCTATCTATCTCTCTGGAGAATCCTACATTCCCTTAGAATTAGTGTCCTTTCTCAATAGAACTATTCAAAAGATTTCTGAAAAGTGCATGTGTGTGTGCTTGCGCGCGCGCGCGCACACACACACACACACACACACACACACTTTATCTTCCTCTCCTAAGAAAACCACTCTTGGAGCCGGAGCGATAGCACAGCGGGTAGGGCATTTGCCTTGCACGCGGCCGACCTGGGTTCGATCCCTGGCATCCCATATGGTCCCCCAAGCACTGCCAGGAGTAATTCCTGAGTGCAAAGCCAGGAGTAACCCCTGACCCTGAGCATGGCTGGGTGTGACCCAAAAAAAAGCAAAAAAAAAGAAAACCACTGTTGTGTCTCGTGGGTTTTTCTCTATGATCCATCCGTCCATCCATCCATCTATATATACAAATAACTTTTCCCCTTTTATCAAAATGTTCTCCCTCTGGGACCCGGAGCCATAGGCAGGTACTTGCCTCGCACTCACTCGACCCGGGTTTGATTTTCCCCAGCACCCATGCACGGTGTCGGAGCTGTGCCCAGCACAGAGTCAGGAGTAAGCCCTGACAACCCTGGGTGTGGCCCAGCCCCTCCCCTCAACACAAACAAACAAAAGGTTCTATTCCTTCTATTCTGGTGCTGCTTTATCTCGGTGAATCATTTCGCCTTTCTGTTCCAGTGAACCACTTCTGAATTCCTGTCCAAGTTCTGACTCCTGTCCCCGTGCCCACGTGCTGCTCACTGGCGGGCGGGGTCTCTTTCCTGGGGTGACACATCTGCGACCCTGCTGGAGGGGGGGTTGTCACTCACACCAGCGCAGGGGGTCAGACCTGAGCCTCTGCATGCCATGCTTTCGCTCCGGCCCGCTGAGCCATCTTCCCGACCCTTGGCCGGTTCCGTGTCAAGTCAGGCCGGTTGCCTGAAGCTGCCCTCTGCTGCCATCCTGTCCCTGGATGTCTCTGTGGGCTTGATGGATCCCAGTTCATCATTTTCAGCTAGAATTCCCCAGGAAACGGGGCACTTCTCTTTCCTTCCCGTGGTGACTCCGCTACCTCTGAGGCTCAGAGCCACCCGGTCTCTGGGCTCACTTCTCTTGAAAGCAGAGCCTGATCGGTGAGGTGTGACATGGTCTGTGAAGTGTGACAGGGTCTGTGGTATAACATGTTCTGGGTGGTGTGACATTTTCTCTGAGGTGTGACATGGTGTGTGTTGTGTGACACGATCCTTGTGATGTGACACGATTTGTGTGGTGTGACAGTCTGTGACATGTGACGTAATGTGTGTGGTGTGACATGATCTGTGTGGTGTGACATGATCTGTGAGGCGTGACAGTCTGTTAGGTGTGACACAGGCTGTGGGATGACCTCGTTTGTGTGGTGTGACACAGTTGGTGGGGTGTTACACGGTCTGTGAGTTGTGACAGGGTCTGTGAGGTGTGACACGGTCTGTGAGGTGTGACACAGTCTGTGAGGTGTGACACAGTCTGTGAGGTGTGACAGGGTTTGTGAGGTGTGACACAGTCTGTGAGGTGTGACACAGTCTGTGAGGTGTGACTCGAGCACACTCACTGCACACACTGTGTGGTCACAGTACAGATGACCCTTCTTGCCCCAGATTGTGCTTGCGTTAGTTTCTGTGGAGCGACGTTGTCCGCGTTCTTTCATCTGGCGCTTTGTGGGAAGCAGCCTTTTCCCTCATCTGTTGGGGCCTGTCTGGTTACCCTGAGTGTGTATCACCCCCTGGAGAGGCAGGAGCCTCGCCGGTGCTCTCCTCTCCATCATTCATTTCCTAAGGAGAGCACCGTGTAACAGCCATTTCAAATGGTGAGAAACGAGGGTTTTCTGTCTCTTTTCCCTTTTATAGATTATACACAGAAGGATTTTTATTGATTGGGTATGTTTGATGCATTTATCCCTGTTGCGGCTTTTAGGCTAGCTCGGGCGAGCTCCTGAGCCCTGTGGCAGGATGTCACAATCCCTGACTGGGGCTGTCCTGGACTTTTCATTGGCTGTGGACAGTGGCCTTGGAGACCATAGTTTGGGTGTCTGGTGGCTGTGGCCATACGGAATCTTGTTTCTTAGCAGGCAGACCTGGAAAACACAGATTGTCCCCAAAAATGTAGAGTTTGGGTCTGGAGGTACAGAGGGTACCGTCCATTCATCCATCCATCCATCCATCCATCCAAGGAAAGCGGGTAGGGCCCTTGCCTTGCATGTGATCTGGGTTCAATCCCCAGCACCCCATATGTCCCCAAAAACTGAAAGAAAAATTTTCATTTAGGTTTTTATTTTCTTTTTTCTTGAGAGGCATATGGTGTACACATTCCCCCGAGTCCCGCCAGGAGTGATCCTGGGCACACAGGCAGGATTAAGCACAACCAGGTGTGGCCTCCTCCCCCAACCAAAAAAAAAAACCCAGCGTTCAACTTGATATGGTCTGTGTAGTTTCAATGTCCCTGTGTGTCCACTCCGTCTCCACAGCTCCGGCAGGGCGGCGTAACTCCCTGCTCATCTACAGAAAGCCTTTATTCCTTCCCTAACCAATAAATACTGACTCAAGTTTCAAGATACCAATATTTATATTATCATAAATACTGAAGCTACAGAGCAAAGTTTAATACCCCTTTGTAACTTCTGTCCTTGGAATGCATCCAGCTAAGAACATATAATTAAATTACTGTGTTCTAAAGTCCCCAGAAATAAATCCTCCCTCACAGTCTCTTGGTCCCATGTTGATGTATGGGCACTTTGAGATCTTCCAGTTTAGGAAATGTTTTCAGGGCCAAGGGAGATAGCACAGTGGGGAAGGTGTTTGCCTTGCACACAGCTGAGCCAGGCTGGGTCCCCAGCATGCTATATGGTCCCCCAAGTCCCACCAGGAGAGATCTCTGAGCACAGGGCCAGGAGTAAGCCCTGAGCACTGATGGATGTGGCCCAAAAAATCAAAAGAAGAAACAGCAGGTAGGGTGTTTGCCTTGCACGCAGCCAACCCGGGTTCGATTCCTCCGTCCCTCTTGGAGAGCCCAGCAAGCTACCAGGAGTATCCCACCCATGTGGCAGAGCCTGGCAAACTATGTGGCATATTTGATATACTAAAAACAGTAACAACGGGGGCTGGAGTCATAGCACAGCGGGTAGGGCGTTTGCCTTGCATGCAGCCGACCCGGGTTCGATCCCCAGCATCCCATAGGGTCCCCTGAGCACCGCCAGGAGTAATTCCTGAGTGCAGAGCCAGGAGTAACTCCTGTGCATCACCGGGTGTGACCCAAAAAGAAAAAAAAAACCAGTAACAAGTCTCACAATGGAGCCCGGTCAAGCAAATTGGTGAGCAATGGGATGACAGTGATACAGTGAAATATATATGGTGTATATCTGTATTAATAGATATGAATTAGTTATTCTCTCTGCATTTTTGTTTGAAAATGAGAACAATTTAAACTATAGCGTGTAAGCTATCTAGAAAGGTAGGTGTGATAGTTCTGACCTTTGAGCTCTCATAGGTAATCATTTTTTTATTAGTATCTTGATTAAACAGCACCACCATTTTTTTTTTTTGCCCCATATACCCTGCCTAACCATTTGAATTGTCCCTCTTGCAGATTCCCACTAAGGGTGTGTATGTGTATTTTTACACTTCCTGCTTTATACAAAAGGTTGCCTATAGGGTGCTACATTGTTCTCCGTCTTTTCTTTTGGTTCTCTCACTTTTTTTTTGTTTTGTTTTGTTTGTGTTTTGAGTCACACCCAGCGATGTACAGGGGTCACTCCTGGCTCTGCACTCAGGAATGACACCTGGCGGTGCTCGGGGGACCCTATGGGATGCTGGGAATCGAACCCGGTCGGCCGCATGCAAGACAAACGCCCTCCCCGCTGTGCTATCCCTCCAGCCCCAACTTCTGGTTCTCTTTCCCTTTTACTACACAGTCATGGGTCTTCTCTCTGGCTGGAAAACTGCATTTTTGTTGACCCGTCGCAGGTTGTGGGGCGGTCACATGTTCTGGATGGTCCCCTCTGCTGTTCACGAACCATCCGTAGTGGGCGGCATCGCCTCCACGTCATCTCACGCACGCGCACGAGCACCCGCGGTAGGACGCCGGCAGGCAGGGCCGTGAGGGGAAGGGCGGGCGCAGTATCGTAATTCCTCGGCGATGCCAGCCCCCTCTTCCCGGAGGGCTTGCCCCGACGCCCCCCACACCCGTGATATTGTAACGTGTTGCGGGCCCAGGGCCTTTTCAAATAATTCCGTTGAAAAAGACAGGATCTGCGGTGTAAAATTCTCTGACTCTAACAGAGTGGAGAAGTGATCTTTCAAGGTAGTTTAAATTAAAATATTTTTTTTTTACGATTTAAAAAAAAATTTTTTTTTTTACCCTCTCGGAGAGCCCAGCAAGCTACCGAGAGTATCGAGCCTGCACGGCAGAGACTGGCAAGCTACCCGTGGCGTATTGGATATGCCAAAGACAGTAACAATAAGTCTCACAATGAGAGACGTTACTGGTGCCCACTCGAACAAATCGATGAGCAACGGGATGATGGTGGTGATTTTTTTTTACAGTGCTAGAGGTCAACCTCCAAGGCCGCAAACATGCAGGGTGAGTGCTCTACCACAGAGGCTCCTCCAATTTATATTTATTTTATTACAAACAAGGTTGAACATCTTTGCATTTGCTTCAGCAGTCATATTTATTTTTGTGTAAACATATAGTTTTATACAATATCCTACTTTGATCTTGGTTTTTTTTTTTCTTTTTGGGTTATACCTGGTGATGCACAGGAGTTACTTCTGGCTCATGCACTCAGGAATTACTCCCGGTGGTGCTCAGGGGACCATATGGGATGCTGGGAATCGAACCCAGGTCGGCCTCGTGCAAGGCAAATAAATGCCCTACCCGCTGTGCTATGACTCCAGCCCCTAATCTTGGTCTTTTACATATTCTTTTCTCCCTCCCTCCCCTCCCCTCCCCTCTTCCTTCCTTCCTTCCTTCCTTCCTTCCTTCCTTCCTTCCTTCCTTCCTTCCTTCCTTCCTTCCTTCCTTCCTTCCTTCCTTCCTTCCTCCTTCCTTTTTCCCTTTCTCTGAGCTCAAGTATCACTCCTGGTGGGGTTCAGGGGACCTTATGGGGTGCAGGGATTGAGTCAAATCCAGGTCAGCTACATACAAAGCAGGTGCCCTGCCTATTGTACTTTCTCTCTCTCTCTCTCTCTTTCTCTCTCTCTCTCTGTCTCTCTGTCTCTGTCTCTCTCTGTCTCTCTGTCTCTCTCTCTCTCTCTCTTTCCCACACACCCCCAATGGTGCTCAGTGCTTACTCCTGGCTCTGTGCTCAGGGCTCACTCCCGCTAGGCAAGCATCCTACCCACTGTACTATCACTCTGGACCCCGAGTCTAAGAGCTTTTTCTACCTTTGGAATGTGAGTTTCAAATCTTTCAAACGCCCCCCCCTCCCCAGTTGGTCATAGATGTTTTTGATTCGCTTATCGTAGTGTCCTTTGCCCTCTGGACAGCTTGAGTCGTGGAATCAGATGGACCTTTCTGCACACATCTTCTCTGTTTTGAGTCAGAGTTAGGAAGACTTTTCCTTGCTCGGGATTCTAAGTTCTTTCTGGTATCCTTTTCCTTTCCAACTTGGCTTTTCTTGGGGTATGTCCTCAAAGAGGACAGTCACTGGTCAGCAGCCCGGTGATTGGCCAAAGTGCCCCCTCCTGTCAGTGGGACCCCTGACAAGAGGACCACTCCTCTGGCCTGCTCGTGCCGTCACACTCACTACCGCTGGAGAAACAGCACTGGCCCCCACCCCCAGCCTCCAGCTCCATTGATTAATGCCCCCATATTTTGTTGAATTATTTGTTTTTCGGTTCCTGAGCCACACACAGCAGTGCTCAGGGCACCGTACAGGGTGCCGGGGATCACACCCAGGTCGTCCTTTTGCAAGGCAAGTGCTCTGCCTGCTCTGCTGTCTCTCCCCATATTTTAATTTATAAATGAAATTGGCACCACCCCCATCCCCCCCTTGCTCCTGAGAGGCTCATCAAGCTACAGAAGAAGCAAGTTTGGAAGTAACCAATGGTAAGACGAGAAAAGGCAACATCCTGATAGATCCCACAGAATAAAGGGTTTTTTTTTTTTTTTAAAAGAGTATTATCAGAATCTTGAATGGTATGGCACATCCCATGAAGGGATTGACTCTTAAATGACAGTCCAACTTTCTTTTTTTTTTTTCTTTTGCTTTTTGGGTCACACCTGGCAATGCACAGGGCTTACTCCTGGCTCTGCACTCAGGAATCACTCCTGGGGACCATATGGGATGCTGGGAATCAAACCCGGGTCAGCCGCATGCAGGGCAAATGCCCTCCCCGCTGTGCTATTGCTCCAGCCCCAGACAATCCAACTTTCTTAAGGAGAATACTCTAGAATGTCCTTGTGGAGAAACAGGCAAGGTTGAATTGCTTAGTGGGCGTCTCTCCCCAGAAGGGTAAGCTAGAATCCAGAGGCCCAGAATAAGACTCTGAGGGAGATTTTGGAAAAGAAAAAGAAAAAAAATCTGAGATACAATCCAAATTTTTTTCAATGAAAGAATTAGGACAGTATGATCCATTCTCAAAAGAAAGCAAAGTCAATATCGATCACCCCTGATTTCAGGCAGATGCTGAACTGAGAAGAGAAAAAAAAAATCAGACATCTGTTACAACTGTGTTCAGTGATGGAATGGGAAATATGCTAATAATGAATGGAGAGATGTGAAATCTCAACAGAGAAATCAGATCCGTTTAAAGGGAACCACATATAAATTTTACAACTGGAAAATACAGTCTTTGAAAGGTAGAAGTCTCTAACCAGAACAGAGATAGCAAGAAAAGAATCAATAAGCTTGTAAATATAGAGTTCCTAGCCTTCTCTCCCGCATTTTCTGGTCTTTGCTCGCTTGTTTGTTTTTCGGCAGGGGAAGCTCAGCCCTGGCGGTTCTCCGGGTTCACTGCTGGGGGTGCTTGGGGGACCATATGTGGTGCCTGGGATCAAAGCAGGGCCCGTCCCTTGCCCCCTGTGCTCTCTCTCCAGCTCCCATTTTGTATTTTTGGACTGGGTTTTCCGGACCTTCCCGGCAGGGCTTCGGTGCCCGGAAACTGCTCCCAGCAGCACTGACTCCAGGGGCGTGAGGCTGACAATTCAGCGCTTGTGCCTGGCAGTGCCAAGCGTCATCCCAGCTATGCCCAGTGGAGCTTGGGGGTGGGTGGGGGGAGGGGGGCGCCAAGGATTGCATCCAGGACCTCAAACCCGCCAGCACACCTTTCCGCTGCCTCCTCGGCTCAGTGGATTTATTCCTCCCCCCCCCCCCCCCACACACACACACTTCTTCTACTCCCTCTGCTGATGCCCTGATACCCAGAGTCACACCTTTTCAGTTACACTAGGAATCCAGCGTGCATGTTGTGTGGCCAGAAATCTTTTCCTTTCATAGAGGTTCCTGACAGGCACTTCAGTGAATCCCTCTGCCTGCCGCGCGTCCAGAAAGCCCTTTATTCTCCTTCAGACCCAAGTGGTGGCCCAGCTGGGTAGAGGACCCTGGGTTAGAGGCTGTTTCCCTGTGGCTCGGAGCCCACCTCGGGGAGAGACCTGCCCCCGGCGTATGGGGGGGTTGGGCGGTAGCTCTCCTCTTCCTCTTGCTGCCCTCAGCATTCTCTCTTGGATTTTTTTTTTTTTATGAATCACTGTGAGATATAGTTACAGACTTTTTATAAACTTTCATGATTGCATTTCAGTCAAACAATGTTCCAGTACCCGTCCCTCCACCTGTGCCCATTCTCCATCACCAATGTATCCAGTATCCCTCACGCCACCCCCACCCCACCCACCCCCGGCCTCTGTGGGGGGCACTTTCCCTCTTTCTCTCTCTCTCTCCTTCTCAGTGTTATGGTTTGCAGTACAGGTATCAAGCGGCCATCATGTTTGGTCCATAGTCCACTTTCAGCTAGCATCTACTATCTCTTGGATTCCCCCTACACACACACACA